>NW_003852397.1:799909-804140 GCF_000181295.1 Otolemur garnettii | reverse complement strand
AGTATTTAAAAATTAAATTTAAAGGAGAATAATTTAGGGTCCTTTATACATTTTGGTTACAAAATATGAATATGGTACAAATATGATTAATTAACTTTTCATAAATATTCTGGGATTTCAGTTCAGAATTTATTACTGAACTGAATAATAGAGGTGGGAATTCACCTGCGTGCCCTTCTGGGGATCCGATTGGGTTCACCCAGAAGAACTAGCAAGTATAGCAGAGTCAAAGGGAGAGCAGGAAACTGGGGGAATGGAAAATGAGGCAGCTGGGGCTCCACTATGGCTCCACTATGGCAAAGAGAGAAGTGTAACTTTATGTAAAGCAAAGCATATAGGCATAGACTTTTCCAGAGAATGAAAACGGTCCCCCTCACTAGTGAGAGGCGACTCCACATAACAGCAGTGCACCCCTCTGAGAGCTTTCGCCCCATTCCTCCTACACACATCCGTAAGGATTCCCACTGGTCCCCTGAGGCCTTCCGCCATGCTGTGCTGGTTTCATTGGTTGCAGATTACCTCGGTTGTCACATAAATCCAATATTCTTTATTCCATATCAATAATTATTAACCGTTATTTTACCAGTGATGGTGTGGTGGTGTCTGTTACGTGGCGATTACGATGTGCATTGCTCTGTGATGGGGGAGCCTATCTTTCTTTTACGGGAGGAACGTTATCCACTCTTTCTGTCATGTGTTAGAAGTCATGTGTCACAGGCTAGAAGCCATATTTTACAGGAGCAGCATGTACTTGGTTGACTAGGTCACACCCATCCAAAATTCCTTGTTTTGCTTCAGGACCCTTTCCACCTTTGTTGCCCAGGGGGCCATAATTCTCTCCCTCCTCCCTGTATCCATTTTAACCTCCCATTGTTAGAGAATATCTGGACTGTAGGTGGTTTAGAAACCTATGTCGTAAGAACGCTCTTGGGAGTTCTCATTTTTAAATTCATAAATCTGCATCAATGTCAGTGTTTACTGTATAGTCTAATTTATACATATATTATAAATGTAATATAATCTCTTAAGAATGATACTTTACAGCATTTGAAAAAGTATTCAAAAAATGACTTTGGGAGATGTCTGAATCTTCAGTGTTTTTGCATTGCCCTTCATGACTCCTGTCTTCTTTGCACACAAAGCTTTTCTTTAGGGAACTTTTTTATTTTTTATGTAGAGACAGAGTCTCACTTTATTAGCCTCAGTAGAGTGCTGTGGTGTCACCTGGCTCATAGCAACCTCCAACTTAGGTGAATCTCCTGTCTCAGCCTCCTGAGTAGCTGGGACCACAGGCATTTGCCACAATGCCTGACTATTTTTTTTATTGTAGTTTGGCTGGGACTGGGTTTGAACCTGCCACCCTTTGTAAATGGGGCCGGCGCCGTACCCACTGAACCACAGGCACCGC
The DNA here is from genome assembly GCF_000181295.1 of Otolemur garnettii. Lineage (NCBI taxonomy): Eukaryota > Metazoa > Chordata > Mammalia > Primates > Galagidae > Otolemur > Otolemur garnettii. The sequence goes on along the minus strand of NW_003852397.1, from coordinate 802,732 downwards.
CGTCTTTAGGGAACTTTTTAAGTATAATTGACCATTTTAATATACTAAGTGAAAAAGGTTTAATTGCATGACAAATTCCTTTTGCTGCATTAGCTCATCAATGTGGATACTTTCCAGTGACAGTTGCCCGCCTTGTGAGGAAATCCAATCTTGGAAAGGCGGAGAAAGTAATATCCATTTGAAGCTCTACTGCTAGCTATAGTAGAGGGTGGTGGGTGGAAAGGTCTTCATTCCTAAGCATGGTGGTAACATCAGGCAGACAGGGACAGATGGCAACAATTTACTTTGGTGAAAATTGCAACAAAGTTGATTCAATTTGACATGTTGTGCATTTCAAAGGTGGATTTTTGCCTCTAAGAGTAGAAACAGGTGGTATGTTTTTGGTCATGGCACTGACCTACGGGCAGCTATTGATTTTGTAGGAGAGACTGAGATGGGAGAGTTCTTTCTAAGATCCAACAGGACAGTGAGGAAGGGAGACACTGATATTTTTGCCAAATTAAATAAATTTGTAAAATTTTGTTATTTTCGAGATTAGCATCTCAGAGTAATAAGGATAATCAATGACTATTTGTAGGTTGGTGATAATTCGAATTTTAGCATGCAAAGTAGTATTGGCCCTGTGTTGTTATGCCATTCTGAGGAAGCAAGTAACTGGGAGGAAGAAATGTCTTGCCGAGTCTTTCCTGGAACTATCAATTGCTATGCTCTTTTCATCCTTCACTGGCTGCTTATTCTCCAAGGCCCTTTAATGTGGGGTAACTCCTTTACTTCCACAACTTATTAGTAGTGCTGAAACCATGAGGAGTTTTCTGACTTTCATCTTAGAATATAAATATTTGATACCATTTACTTTCATGAAAAATCAGAACATTTGGATTCTGAAAGGGATATACGATCATTTGTGTGGTTCAGGGCTGGCACAGGGAAGGAAGCTGCAGAGACAAAGTAAATAATTTGGCTTCCTACTAAGTTTTATCTATGTTAACCTGATGAATGCCAGAGAACTATTTCATATGTGCGTTCAGATATCATTCAATCATTTAATAATTCACTTACAATGTGCCGGGCAGTGGAGTTGTAATAGGAATATGACAAAATCATGTTTTCCTACCATGAAAGGCACATAATGAACTAAGATTTACATTTTACTTAGTGTAAGTTGTCCTGAATGTTAGAGTGGAAAATACAAGTATTTGATACATCCGTTCCAGAGCCTGAGAATGCATCACAATTCGAATATGCCTAATTTTAGTTTTCTGTTAGTAACAAAGTTTATTTTTTAAGATTTCAATTCTGATGCCATGTAACTTACGTCACGAGTTCATGCCTTCCCGTGGTGATAAACAGGACATCTAGTAGTAAGATGGCCCAAGGGCAAGACCCAGACTGCAGTGCAGGGGAAAAGCTATGTGCTTTGAAACTATTGACTGTGTAGCTACATAACTTTAGATCCCAAATATAATTCTTAATCAGATCTAGATTTGGGGTCTAGTGACATAGGATGGAATTAATAAATGAAGACATGTAGTTATGAAATCATATTGCCAACTACAGCTGTGTTTAGGAATGTGCTCTTGTAAGAACTGCTAAAATGGTCTGTTTCTAGGCTTCATTGAAAGGGACTGAGCTCAAACCAAAAGAACACTTCCCTGTGAATACTTAGCTTATGACTAACCAAACCACATTATTTTTGCTTGAAAATCGTGAAATACTATCTTACTATAGTGTGATTAAAGCTGTGGAAATAAAAACAGGTTCACAGACACTAGAATGTTGAAGTTACTTAAATTCAAAGGTTTATTATTCAACCCTCTTCTTGAAACTTTGTGCAAAATGCTTCTTCAGCAGCAAGCTCCCCTGCTCTAGCCCAGAAAGCCAGTCCATCCTCAGATTTACATGCCACTATTTGCACCTCGAAGATGGGGCTATTAATATTCTCCCTGATCAGCTCCTTAAGTTCTTTGGGGAAAACTCCTGAACAACAGACTTTATTTGGTAATTGGTCCCTTGGGAATGTAAATAAAAAATTAAGATCATAAACTACAAAGAACCTATAATGGTATTCTCATATTTTTCTAAAACATAAAGCTTCCTGGGAGGAATGGCCATACTGGGTACTCTCTTTGTATTTATGTTGCAAAAATCATGACTCCATGATTTTAAAGAATGACACTATTTTAGATTGATTCTACCGTGCTTTCCCTTGTGAGGCACTTAGCTGGTTGAAAATGATGTTCTTTTTCTCTTTAACATACTGAAAAACTGCCTTACGAGCATGAAATGCCCATCAACAAAATTAGGCACATAAACAGTAAGTCACTCATTCCTGATTGCATTTTCTTGTTGCTCAGCTGGATGAACCTATTCATATTCCTGGTATTTTAACAGTTTATTTAAAGCCTATATTTAAATAATTTCTGGTCCAAAACATGTTTCTGAATTAAGATTCACATCTTTCTGTTGTTACAGTAGTTGAAGCACAGAACAGTTATATTCAGCATGTGAAAATATAGCTGATAAATTATTAGCAGTAGGTCTGTATAAATTGTTTAGCTTCTCTTATTGCTTATAATGTAGACTAAAGTGGTAGTCATTGACTGATTATTTGGTATTTCATTTTAAGAAAAACAATCTCAGATTTCAGAACTTTTTTTTCTAAAATAGTATTTGTTTACATTGAAAGAGTCAGGTTTTTTTCTCAGTTTAAACATAGGGAGAACATAATTTAGCTTAGAAAGCATGACAATCACTGGGAATATTACAAATGTTCACATAAAAATTGAGCTGGCCCTGATATGTCTATATTAATTTTTGAACAAT
>NW_003852397.1:789001-799596 GCF_000181295.1 Otolemur garnettii | reverse complement strand
GATTAATGTCCAGAATATAAAAGGAATTCAAACAACCCAACTACAACAAAAACCTCCAAATAATTCCATTAAAAAAATAGGCACATAACATGAATAGACACTTTCCAAAAGAAGACACACGAATGGCCAACAGATATACGGAAAAATGCTCCACATCACTAATCAGAGAAATCAAATTGAAACCACAAAGGTGTATCATTTTGTCCCAGTCAGAGTGGCTATTCATCAAAATAAAAACAATAACAGATTGGGGGGGATGTGGGGAAAAGTACAGTCTCATATGCTGTTGGCGGGATTGTAAATTAGTACAGCCTCAATGGAAAACAGTTTTCACCTTTCTCAAAGAATTATAAGCAGAGCTACCATTTGGTTCAGCAATGTCACTGCTAGGTATCTACCCAAGGAAAAGAAATCATTGTATCAAAAAGATTACATCATATGCTTATTGCATCACCATTCATAAGAGCAAAGATATGGAATCAAGCTAAGTATCCATCAACAGATGAATAGATTAAAAAATGGGCTATACACAAATGATAGAATACCGTTCAGCCACAAAAAAGAATGAAATGATGCCTTTGCCGCAACATGGATGGAATTAGGGGTCATTATTGAAAGTGAAAAAACCAGAGACAGACAGTCACATGTTCTAATTCACTAAGTGGGTGCTAGGAAGTGTATACACATGGACACAGTGAAATGGTAGGTGATGGACACTTGGAAGGGGGAGAGGGTGGGAGGCATAAATAATGAGAAGATAATTAATATTCAGTGACGTATATATCCCCAAAGCCCTGAACTCAACCACTATATGACCTATGCATGTGACAAAATTGCACATGTACCCCATAAATTTGTGCAAATAAAAAATTTATATATAAAATTAAGAAAATTAATATATCATGTAAATATTATTGAATAAAAATGTATACATATAAACTAAAACTCACAAAGTAACATTTCTGTTTTCTTTTGTCTTTTTTGTTTAACATATACTTTTTAATGGAGTCTGTGTGTGGAACAAAGATAAGCTGCTACTTTCAAGTTCTCACTATGTTTTTACTGTTGCTAGAAATGAAGTTTGGATCAAAAATATTGTCAGTAGAAAACTGCTAGTGATGGAAGCTTAGCAGAAGACTTGGGACCTGCATTTGGACTTGTCTGAGGTTGCTAGGAATGTTGTCTGGATCTTGGACTTTGAACTGAGGCAAAGCCCTTACTGGGACAGCTTGTGACCGCTCTTGCTCTGAGTTTGCCTGACTGGTAAATAATACGAGAGGCAAGGAAAGAGCCTTGGAGTCTTAGCATAGAAGCTGGGAGACATCCCAGGCCAGGGACATGCTTCTCAAGTCACCGAACAATATCGAGAGAGGATAACCTCTTTGTCTCAATAGCTGCACACGTTATGGACATGATGCCTTAGTGGATTTGGGAGGACCCTGTTTGCACCGACTGTTTGTGTACTTACCTTAATGGGTTTGGGGAAACCTCATGTGAGAAGGACCCTGTTTGCAATAAATTGCTTATTTGTTTGTGCTTGGAGCAGCTTAAGGACAGAAAGGAAACCTGCTTCGCAAGTAACCCCATAGTTAGGCTTTGATGTTTGGAAAAGTTAATTTCACTCAGATGTGTAAACATGTGCTAGTAAATTACTTTTTCAGGTTAGGAAGAGGCTTGCTGTACCCGAAGGAGGGAGCTCCTGGATGGAGACAGGATCTGGAATTCCAAAATGGGCTCCTCTCAGAAGTTGCTGGCATGGGATGAGGCATTTGTGGAGTTCCTGCACACTTATGTACCCCCACACAGAATAGGAAAAAGCCTCAGAGGACGGTGGGGTGGTGGATAGCAACAGTGCAGGAAAAGATGCCAGGCAGATGGAAAATGGCATGTTGGTGGTGGATAGTGTGGGCAGGCAGTTGAAAAGACAGCTTGCCAGCTCAAGATGTCACTGTTTGGCTTCTCCATGGCAGTGCCCTTTGGGGATCTTTGCTGCCTGCTGTTGGCACCTGGATCTACTGTGTGATGCCTTGTTCTTGCCCATGAACTTCTTCAAGCAGACCTCCAGTGCGAACCTGGTGAGCCTATTCTCCAAGAAGATGGACACAGATCCTGCAAAATGTTCTCAGACTCCTCTCCTCTATGCAGAGTGATAACAGACCTTCTCTTGAATTAGAAGTAACCCAGCAAATAAGCAAAGCCCTACATCTAGAATGGAAATTGCACGCACCTGGAAACAGATACTGAAGCGTATTGCAGCTTGTCCTCCTTCTGATAGGGATGCCCCTTCTGATAGACTTAAGTTAAAAATAGTTAACAGGCATAAAACCAGTTTTTGAGAGACCCTTTCTAACACCCTGAGGTAAGTATGGTAATGATGAGTAAAAAGCAGAGGAAGGCATCACGTCAAATGAGTGGGTCAGGTGCTAAGCATCATGGGCTAGTTTCTCTCTTTCAGGTCCCTGCCCTGGTTGGAAGCAGAAAAGTGGAAATGACCCTATGAAGTGCCTTCAACTACTCACACCTTGTAAAAACTGTCAGAGGTGAAGACCTTGGTCCATTGTACCAAAAAGAAGAGGTGTTCCATGAAAGAACTCTATACCATTAGTTGGGAGTGTGTAATCTGGAATCCCTAGGGACTCTATGGATAATCTATATTGTAGTCACAACATTTTGTGTTTGCATATGTATTTTCTTAGGAAAAACATGTACAACTTTTATTGGATTCTAAGAATAGCCCATAAGACAAAAAAATATTTATGAGGCTATTTGATTATAGGATGTTAGCATCATATATTTAGGAACTTTTTTCTCCTTTTCAATTTTATATCATGTCTGGAGCATTTTCTCCAGGCAATAATATTATTTGAATGGCATCACTTTTGATGGCACCTCATATTCTATAATCCAAATACATCATGTGTATTTGAACATTCCATTGTTATCAATCAAGTTGTTTTCTAATTTTCGCTAATTCAAAATTCACTATGTCAAGAACAATTCTAAAAGTGGGTCCAAGTCTCCTTGTCCAAATTCTTGGACGTTGTGAAGATGATGAGGTATCATTCTCAGGGATTTTGTTTCGTATATAGCGACGGGCGATCCTATTCTAATCACATGAGCCTCTGTAGAAGGAGGGAACTTTCCTTGGCTGGTGGTGGGAGGGGAAATCACAGAGATTCAAAGCACATGAAGGATTCTACGCACTCTTGCTAGCTTTGGAGATGGAAGGAGCTTTTAGAAGCAAACTTATTCTAGGGCAGTCAGCAAAGAAAAGGGACCACAGCACTAAAATTGCAAGGAACTGTGTTCCTCCAGCGTGACTGAGCTGGGTAGCAGATTCTTCCCCAGGGCCTCCAGAAAGGAGAACAGCTGTGGGGACTCTGATTTCAACCCTGGGCAGAGAATCCAGTCACTCCTTACCATGCCTCTGACGTACACAATGGTGAGCTATTAAGTAGGTTATTATCAAAGATGCTAAATTTGTGGTAATTTGTTATGCAGTAAAAATTATGGTAAAAGAGCTTCTGTAAATAGCGTGGTATACAATTGAACTTGAATTTATAACTGACTTAATGGATTAGAAATGAAAGTATTAGTTATAATCACATAAATAAGTAAAGAATTGCTATCTGGTTATTTCACCCCAAAATGTCTCACGATAAAAAACTTCTTAACATATGAGAGGTTAAATGCTACTTTAACCTTTTGAATATTAGGTAATAGTACTTACATAAAACTTTGATAAATGAAAATTATTATTTATCTCAATGTACTTCTCTTTTATTATTAGAGATTGAAAATTTTTAATATTTATTAAACATTTAAGTTCTCTGTATTGCCTTTTCATCTCTCTTCTCATTTATTCTGTTAGGGATTTAATAGTGGGTATGATTTATTTGATGTATTCACATAATAACAGAGTAAATTTTGCCTCTTATATTAGGGGAAATGGTATTTCAAAGTTTGTTACTTGAAGAGGTAGAAAAGATTAAAAGTATTATACAGTCAAATCTATTGATTTTTTTTCTTTCAATAGCTTTATGCTTAGAAAGTCCATTTCTACCCTTAGATACTAAATCAGAATATATTCTTGTTATTTATGAAGTTTGAATTTAATAACAATTTAGGACATAATTTGGAGTGTGATCTGAAGAGTTCTTTTTCCTAAATATTAACCTTATCTCATCATCCCCATATAGTAAATAATCTTTCTTGTCTCTATATTCATTTTTTCTTTTATTCTCATTTATTTTGCTTAATTGTTAGGGAAAATATATTTAGGAGGGATATGGAAAAGTTGTAGTTCAATTCCAAAAATATAGTGATATTGTTATAGTCTATTCATATGTATATTTATACCTAGAATGTTAAGTGTCTACTCATTTTTATCTTTATTTCACATGTTCAACATCATGTGATTTGATTTCCTCCAAATAAAATTTAGATTTGCCTTGTCAAATTTCAAAAGGGATTTTGGAATGAGGATTATTTTTTATACAAATTAATATGGGGAAAAGTGAAATATCAAAATAATATGCACATGTTGGACCATGATATGCTTTTTATTTAAGAACTGTATATTCTTCTAGAAAAGTCTGTAGCTGTCTTTATAGGCCCCATACATTTCTCTGGAGATTATTTGTGGATATTTTATAGTTTGTATTGTTATTTTGGCTGGAATAGTTTTTCCCCTATATTTTATAGTTTGTTATTGACTTTCTGAAGAAAAATTAATTTCTCATTTGAATTATATATACAGGAGAATCTTACTATGCTAGACGACTTTTTCCCTCAATTTCCTTGGGATTTCTAGATCATATAATTGATCTGATATAAATACAAATGTTTTCTGAAAATAATGAACAGGACTTTCTTTTGGAGGCTCATACCTCTTTCTTCTTCTTGTCTTAATGAATTGCCAAGGAATTTCAAAGCCATTTAAAATAATATCCTATTCTTGTTCCTCAATATCATAAAAATGTATCTGTAATTTTATTATGGAATATATTAATTTTGATTTAAGGTACGGTAGACAGTTCTTATCAATCTTATTGAAGTCGTTTTCTTAAATTCTGTGTAGTGTTGTAAATAGAAGTGGTGCTTGGGATGTCAGATTTATTCTAATGGTAACTGTATTTCTCATATCTCTTTTTTCTATCTGTGATGTGTCATAAATATGCTACTACTAGAGTTTTAGAAAAGTTTAATGTTTCTTAAGCATAAATATTTGATTAATGTTTTGATTTCTTGTATGTTTATTGGCTTCTTTAAGAGCTAATCTTTGCTACTTATGTTTTCTGAGAAAACAACACATTTCATTAAAAATTTCAAGTATGTATGGTATTTCATCTTGTTTATTTAATGTAAGAATTTATATGATTAATTCTAATTTTAACAACTAGGTTTGCGTATTTTTTGCTTAAATATTGACTATCATATTTTGCAAGAATGTAATATTTAATCTATTTTGTAATTAGATTTTTGCATTTATTCATCAATTCAGTTTTTTATTTATTCTTGGATAATTTACACTTCTAACTTTAGTATGTTTAGGTTATTTGAACAACACTGTATCCTCACTGTCTATAATAGAACTACGTTTAGAAGGGAACAATGTATATTGGTTAAATAAATGAATTTCTTAGATTTTTAAAATACATTTGGGTTGAATATTTTATTGAGTAAATTAAATCATATAAGAAGCTTAAAATAATAACTAATTAAAGTCATTACACATGTAATATGTTGATTAGTCATGTGGCAAAGTCCATCACCTTATATTATGCTTTTAATTATAACTTTTGCCTAATATTTTAACAAAATATTACAAATTCTTGAATCGTTAAGTATGTTTATTCAAACTTCTAGCTGTAACTCTAATTTATAGGACATTTGGGTCAGAGAAATAATAGTATAAAAATTTGTGGCTTACTATTAGGATGATTTTTAGAAATTTTATGAATGTTTCATAAATGTTTAAAATCTATTCTCTAAGGAAATAGGAATTCTCTGATATAGTAGCTTACTATTATTTAAAAAATACTTATGTTAGTTAAAAATGTATATTGTAAACTCCGGGAAACCAACAAATAATTTAAATAGAATTATTTAATACTCTAAGAGATGAGGTGAAATAACACCATATAAAATGCTCATTTAAAACCAGAGAAGGTAGAAAAACAAGCACATTAAATAGAAAGAACAAATACAATCAATAGAAATTATTATAAACATAGTAAATATTAATGCAGCTGTGTCAATAATCACAATGTGATTGTTCTAAATATACCAATTAAATGACAGAGTTTTAGAGTTTGTCAGAGTGGATAAAATGTTTGAGAACCAATTATATGTTGTGTATGAGAAATTCACTTTAAATATAAAGACCAGATATATTAAAGTGGGTAGCAAGGTGTATCATGCTAACATCAATTGAAAGAAAGTTGGAGGAGCTTTCAATGAGAGATCTGAAACTCTTTTCTTGAACACTTAAAGGCCATTGTAGGGTTATTAACTGGCCTAATTTCAATATTAGTCTTTCTTAAAGGAGAGAGAGGCCTGAAGATGGAGAAGAGAGTTGGGGGATGGAGGAACAGTTGGGAAACACACATTTACCAATTACCTTACCACTCACTGTCTGATATGAGTGGGGTTCTTGGCAGTTCATAACAATTACAAGAAACATGTCAAAGATCCCTGAGTACAGATCACCATAACATACATAGTAAAAAAGAAAAAAAAATCGAAATACTGTGAGAATTCCCAAAATGTGACACAGAGACATGAAGTGAGCACATGCTGTTCGAAAAATGACACTGAAAGACTCACTCAGCACAGGGTTGTTACAAATATGCAATTTGCAAAAATCAATTTTTCTGCAAATTACAATAAAACAACACGCAATAAACAAGTTATGCCTGAATATGATTTCTGGAAAAGGTAAAACTCTGAAGATAGTATGTGATTTGCTCAGAGGTGTGATGATCAGGAGAGTGTATTTGAGGTCAGTGACATTATTCTGTAGGCCATTTTAGTGGTGGATACCTGTCACTCTTCATTTGTCAAACCCATAGAATTTTACAAGACAAAGAATGAAGCTTAATGTATGAAAATTTTAAAAAGTCACCTAGGATGATGTGGATGGAATGTGGACTGTGACAAAAATATCTAACTATTCATATCATGCATATTACAAGCATTTGAAACCTCCTTACTGAAGATGGTATGTAAATAAGGTGTTGACCTAAGAAATGAGTGTAGTCTATAAGGCTAATGAACAAGGTATTGCATTTAAGTATATTACCCAGTAGAAGAAAAGGTTCCTATAGGAGTATGGGCTAACAGCGCTGAAACCACTCTAAGTAAACATTTTCTAGAATTCAACAGTTAAGTCAATGGTAAACTGTGGGAGCCAGGTGTCTCATCATTAGAATGGGGGACTATAGACAAGAAGGGGAACAATCTTGTAAGGGATTAGAGTTGGAGACATCAGAATGCATCATGTTCAGCTTTATATGGACACAGATGGTTACACATGGAAATATTTACAGATATGAGTGTATTCATGGGATAGCACACATTTCTCACATTTCAGCTGAAGGCATGGAGCAATTATATCTTGGTTGCAACGAGCATACCCATAACACCATTGGTTTCTAACACCATTCTCCAGTAAAAGGAATCAGGTTTCTAGAGAATAGTACAAAATTCCGGGAATTGGGCAGGAAATATACAAGACAAGCCCAGAGGATCCTGTACTCGAAAGTAAGGAGTGCTGAAAAACTAACTAAATAAAAATAAAAAAGTATGGCAAAGTGACACTGGAGAAAAAAGAAAAACACTTCCAATGACTAAACAAATCTGAGCAATAAAACAAATATCATTGTCTTATAATCCCTAGTATAAAATACATACCCACAAATCTATGATGATATAAGTAGATGATTGACTACATAATTGGTGAGAATAAGAACTATCCCATGCAGAATTCCAAATCATTTTTATAGTACTCTGCCCTCAGGCGGTAGTGCAGAGCTTCCCATTCCCTAAGGGTAGGCTGTGCATAGTGAGGTCCCCCCAGAGAGAGCAGAAAGAAAAGAGAGGAGAAGTAACTTTATAGCTAAGGAGCCTGACAAACGCTACTTCAGCCCCGTGATCAAGATTAACTTCAGTAAAGGTAGGTCATGCTGGTAGCACGCAGCCTCGATATAATGTGATGAGACCGACACTTTTCTTTTTGGTATCCCTTCCAAGAATCCAAAAGCTCAGTCTAAAAAAAAAAATCAACAGAAGGTCCCAATTAAGGGATAGTCTATAAAATACCTGACCAGTGCTCCTTAACACTGTCAAGGTCTTCAAAAGCAGGCCGTCTGAGAAACTGTCACCTCTGAGAGGAGCCTGAGGAGACGTGGTTGCTGAATGTAACGTGTTATCTTGGATGGGGTACTGGAAGAGAAAAAGGCCATTAGGTAAAAACTAAAAAGAACCTTAGGTTAAAAAAAAAAATCTGAGTAAAGTATCAAGTTTAGCAATAACGCATTAATATTAATTCGTTAATTGAGACACAAGTACCCTATTACTGTAAGATATTAACGGAGAAAAGTGGGTTTAGAGTAGAAGGGAACTCTCTGTGAAACTGTATGTACTCTTAAAAATTTATTGAAGTTAAATCATATACAAAAAAATTGTTTCTCCAGGGAGATTGTTAAATGACATTCTTATATCTGACCAATGATATGAAAAATATAAAACAAAGGTGCAGCCGGTTGAGGCAATATTATGATGTTAATTTCCAAGAACATCTATTTTTAGGAATATAAATTAATGTGAGAGGGCAGAGGTCCTGTTAGCAGAAACTCAAGAATGGCCGATTTGCTAAGCCTCGCTCGGGTTTAGAGCTTGAGGCGCTGCTGGTGACAGTCTGATGTTAATTGGATTTCTGTCTTTTGAAGGCAGAAGTGATGACAGAGGTCCTGGCAAGTCCAGTGGGACACCATCAGATTTTTCTCTTTTTCTTAGAACGAAGGAATATTCCATCACATGAGCTGATTATGCTAATCTCTACCAGGCTTCATTAAAACGCCTTTCCTCCCTTTGCTCCTTTTTCTTTCTTCAGCTCCTACTATTCTGCAGCAATTTCCTAGCTCTGTACTTTATATCTCTTAAATAAGCTTTCCATTTAATCTTCTAGTCAGTCTCTTCCTTTCCTAACATGTTCTGCTCTCTTAGGAGAGAGCCAGGCCCTCTCCCCCGTCGGTCTTAGCCCAGTCTCCGGAGAGCTGCTTAGCAGACTGATAGAGCAGATTCTCCTGCAGAGATGGCAGGAAGGCCTGGACCCCAGATGTGTCTTTAACCTGCCTTAGTGGCTGCTGTGACACCCCCAAGAAACTGGACAGGGAAGCAAGAAGACAAAGGAATGAAAGCAAAACTTTTTCACATTTGCCCACAGGAATAAGAGTTAGGTAAATCTCAAAAGACCAGAACTAGGCAGCCAACAATGTCAGACCATAAGATTATACAGTATATCACATAACCATGTTGCAAATATTTTAATGTAATATGAGACATAAGCAAAATCATAATGGAAAACCAAAATACCATGGAAAAATATCAGGGCATGTTGAAGAAAAGAACCAAATAATGATTTTACAAATGAAAAGAGTAAGTGGCGTTAGAACACCTAGATAATTGTCTGAAAAAAATTATAATTGAATCGTTAACTCCACCATAGAAAAACTTGACTTGAGGTTTATAGATCTAACTGTAAATGCAAACACAATAAAATTTCTAGAGGAAAAGGTCAAATAGTACTTGCTCGACTTTCACTATAAAACAAAAATTCCTGAGACAAAATGTAAAAATTACCAACTACAAAAGAAGAAAACTGATAAATTGGGCTTAATCAAAATTAAGAAAATTTGTTCATTATAAAACATCTTGTTACATTTCAAATCCACAGATTGGGATAAAAGATATGCAATTCACACATTTGATGAAAAACTTGCATTGAGAATGTACAAAGAATCCTTCCAGACAAATAGTAAAAAGACAAATGACTCAATTCACAGTGAGAAAAATATGTGAATACTTTACAAATCTTTCTCTCTCTCTCAAAGTATAAGACAAGATGCTCAGAAAACACTAATCACAAGGGAAATACAAATAAATTTTAATTTGTATTAATTAATACAAATAAACATTAGTCACAAGGGAACTACAAATATGGTAGGCAGAATAATGGCCACCCAAGGATGCTTATATCATCCTAATCCCTGGAATCTGTGAATATATTCTTACATGGCAAAGGGGACTTTTTTGATGTGATTAATTTCCAGATCTTGGTATGGAAACATTATCCTAGATTATTCAGATGAGTGCAGCATAATCACAAGGGTTTTTATAAAGGGGAGAATAAATTGTGTTATTTTAAGTCATCAATCCTCTAGTATTTTTTACAACATTGATAGGAAACTGATACATTTAGAAATGTCGTTTAAGTAGAATGTAACTTCCTATGTTAAATTCTTCATCTCCAGCTCGGCGCCTGTGGCTCAAGTGGCTAAGGCGCCAGCCACATACACCTGAGGTGGTGGGTT
>NW_003852397.1:776790-788821 GCF_000181295.1 Otolemur garnettii | reverse complement strand
AAAAAAAAAAAAGTATATATAAAAAAAATTCTTCATCTCCTTCCTTCTTTTCATGTACTATGTTAAACAAGTAATAATATCTTTTTTTCCTCCTGCAAGGTGTATGATTTACGTGTTTGCCAATGCTTTATATATGTAGGTCTTTACAAAGAGGCCCTATCCAACTATTTCTTGATCTAAGAGTCCAGCAATTCTGTGCATTATTGATATTTTAAAATTACCCAAATACTAGTTTCATCTTTGTCCCTTCTCTGTTTTGCTTTCATGAGCATGACCTATAAATGAGCTTTTTTCTCTACCCTTCTCTCACATTAAACTTGACCTTCACTGAACTAGTCTGTATTCTTGCAATCTGTACACTCATTTCTGCCTCTGACTTTGCTCATGTTTTTCCTGTGTTCTGGGCCTCCCCATTCCTTGCTTTTTGCACTTTCAAATCCCTGTCTCTTTTCATAGCCAGGCAGGTCTTATAAGCCCTGACTCACTTAATCAACTATTGCAGATCTTAGAAGAGCTTTGCTCTTGAAATTGAACCATCAGTTCCCTGTAGTTTAGCTCTTGACGGCTCTCTAATTGTTTCACACATTTTTCTTTTCTCTTCACAAGTAAAGTATAAAGCTTCATTTTAAGGTGGCAACATCTTATACTTTTAAATATAATCATATTATATATATATATAAAAATGGTGTCTATATAGTTATATCATAAAATTGTATAATATCTTATAAACAGTCATATATACTTAAAACAATTTATGATGAAAAAGATTAATATCTATATATTATTTCCTCTATGTGGAAATTTTATAAAATGCTCTTATTTGCTAAATGCATATACTAATTTCTCTTTTTGTTTGTTTTTGTTTATTTGATAGTAGTATCAATATATATGCTGAACTCTGTTTTAAATATGTATAGCTCCACCTTATTTATAGTTCAGTTCAAATTAAGAATCAAAGCCTAGAAAAGTTGAGTGGGACTTAGCTTGGACTAAACTATCCTGGGTGTTCTAACTTCTGCCCAGGAGATCCTGTTGAGGAGAGAGGAGAGAGCATTCTCTTGAGAAGAGGATTTTCTGTATCTGGAATTTGTATTGACTATCATCTCACAATTCTTATCAAGCTTATTCTGTGTTAAATCCCTTGTGGAGTTGTGCTAAACACGCAGTCTCTGGGCCAACCTGGGATACGTTGATTTAAATGACCTGGGCAGGTTCCTGGAATAAGCATTTATAACAATGCTTTCTCCACCCCACCCCCCAACCTCCTACACCCCCCTCCCCGTGACACTGATGCAAGTTGTTTGTGGTAAAGACTTTGAGAAACACTGTCAGATAACAGCCACTTTATTCAGGTGTGTATAGCCTAAGCAGGCATCCTCAAACTATGGCCCGCCTAGGACATTTATCCGTCCCGCTGGGTGTTTTTGCCGCAGCTGCCTGTCCCGCTTAGCAGCCAAATCGTCCAGGGGCCCACAGTCCAGTCTGAGGGACAGTGAACTGGCCCCCTGTTTAAAAATTTTTAGGACCCCTGGTAGTGATGCTAGGTAAGCAATGATAAAATCAGAGAGACACAGCAGGGGACAGGAAGCATTATTGCATTCTTCTTCCAGGTAGGACATCAGTTTTCAGTTCAGAGCTGTCAGAAAATTGCTGACTCTACAGAAAGGAACTGAGCATAACCCACGCTATTTGATGAAATAGGGAGAGCAGCAATAGTTTAAAATCGAAAAGAGCAGACTGAAAGTAGAACAGTTGCCATTTTTTCATGTTTCCGTTTTTAAAAGTTTTATTTCATTTTTGATTGACAAATAATAGTTGTATATATTTACGAGGTATCATGTGATGCTTTATTACGTGTATACCTTGTAGAATAATAAAATTAGGCTAATTAACATATCTATCTCCTAAATATTTCTTTATGGGGAGAATATTTAAAATCCTCTCTTTTTGCTATTCTGAAATTATACCTTACGAACGGCAGTCCCTATGCTGCTAATAATAACTTAGTCCTCTTGTCTCACTGTAACTTTATACCCTTTGACCAACATCTCCCTTTTGCCTGTCAACTCTTCTGTTCCTGCCTTTGGTAACCACCGTCTCACTCTTTACTTCTATACGTTTGACTTTTTTAGATTCCACATGTAAGTGAAATCATATGGTATTTGTTGCTCCATCTTGACTTGTTTCATTTAGCATAATTTCTTCTGGGCTCATCCATATTTTCAAAAATGACAGAATTTTCTCATTTTTTTAAAGGTTGAATTGTATTCTATTATGTACATATACATACCACATTTTAAAAATCCAACAGTCAGGCAAGGCCTGTGGCTCAACGAGTATAGCCACTGGCCCCATATACCTGGGGTGGCGGTTCAAGCCCAGCCCCAGCCAAAACTGAAAAAAAAAAAAATCCACCTGTATGGACACTTCAGTGTTTTTTTAATATCTTGGTTATTATGAATAATACTCAATGAACATGAGAGGGCAGGCATCTTTTCAACATACTGAATATATATTCAGAAGTGGGATTGCTATAGTAATGCTATGACAATTAAAAATATTTTTAGGGTTTTTTTTCTGATCCTCTATACTGTTTCCCAAGTGTCAATACTAATTTGTAGTATCTCCAATAGTGTATAAGGATACCCTCTTCTCTATGTCCTTATCAACATTTCTTATTGTTCCTATTTGGTAATAGTCAAAAAAGTGTGAGGAGATATCTCACTATAGTTTTAATTAGAAATTCTGTGATAATTAGAAATATTAAGCATTTTTCATATATTGGCAATTTGTATGTCTTTTTCTGAGTGATGTCTATTCACATTTCCCCCCATTTTTCAATAGGATTTGTTCTCTTATCATTGAGTATTTTGAGTTCCTTGTATAATATTTTCAATATTAGCCATTATCTAATGAATGATTTGTAAGTATTTTCTCCCAAACTTTAAGTCATCTCTTCACTGTATTAAGTGGTTCCTTTGCCATGCCGAAGACTTTTAGCTGGATGGGTGCAATATCATTTGTTTATCTTTGCTTTCGTTGCCTGTGGTTTTGAGTCTTATCCAGGAATCCGTATCAAAAACAAGGCCATGGAGCGTTTCCTCCTCTTTTCTTCTAACAGTTTTACAATTTCAAGTCTTATGTTTAAGTTCGTTGTTAGTTGATTCTAATAAAAGCATTGAGACACAGTTCTACATTCTTTTGCTTGTAAATATCCAATTTTCTCAGCACCATTTATTGAAGAAACTATCTTTCCCCATCACATGTTCCTGGCACTTTTGTCAAAAATAAATTGGCCCTATATATGTGGGTTTAATTCTAAGCTATCTATCCTATTGGTCAGACATTCACAATTTCTGTATTGGAGAAAACTAATATCTATGATTAGCAGTTGATCCCAACCGTACGTAAAGGCTAAGTTCAGAAACTAACAAAAACCAAATAACTAACTAACTAAGTTCAGAGACTAACAAAAATGAAATAATAATTTGATCGAGACTGACTAGAAAGAGAATCGTTTATGCCCTAAGAAGATCAACAACTTAAACTACAAAACAAAATAAACAAGCAAATGGAAAAATCTGAATCAAACATGAGATATCTTCTCAAGATATTTCTCCCGGTTAATGATTTATTTCTTCATAAACAGGACAAGGAATATATATGTCAGCATATTATTTCTTACTTCATGCAAATACACCTACTTTGATTGTATGAAAAAAGAAACATGATTCTCTATGCCAGGAGTTGAATCCTTATCTGGTAATTCTCTTGTAATATGTACTTTATCTGTTGAGTCTTATACTTGAGACATTTCTTCCTGCCCTAAATAGGAAGTATGTCATGGACTAGCCTCGACACATGGTGGGTTTACTTCCTAGTGGCCTGGTGGTACAAGAAGACTGGAAAATTATTAGTAGGAGTTATTGAATGTGAATGTAGAGAAGTAATAGACACAGACAAAGAGATAGTTTTAAGAGCAGTAGGGCTCAGGAAGCGGCACACACTTCCTCATGAGGCTTCCAGTATGTCGCCCCAAGTGTCAGGCTACCTCTGTATTTATTTCATGCATCAGTGTTATAGTCATAAATCTCATGAAAGCAAAGCAAACAATCCTGTCAAGGTTCACACTGTGCTCACATTCCTACTAAGTAGACTAACTCTGCAGCTGATTATGTTAATTGTGTGGATTTATTGGTTGCTTTTTACTGCTTCAAAGTATAATGGTCTTAATGTAAACAAAGTCTTGATAAGGTAGCCCATCAGAGGCCAAGTCAAGGACCAAATCCTAGCCCACCCACAGTCACACACCACAGATGTAATGTTTTAATACTCTGGCAGCCTTGTGTCTAAACAGACAGACTCCTTTGGCCCAATCAAGGTGACAGAAGAAAGGAGATCCTTCTTCTCCCTGTTGGGTCCAGAGCAAGTCTTCCTGAGTTAGACGAAGTTTAAAGAATTCACATTCTTAACTCCCAAAAACCACTCCCTCAGAGCACACAGCCTTGCCCTGGCAGAAAGCAGCTTCAAAGCCAGCTGCTGCACCGCAGCTGCGAGGGGTGCGAGGCTATAAAACACATTAGACTACAGAAATATTAAAATGACAGGATCTTACACTTTGTGCTCAGAGTCATGAAAATGGGTCTGAACCTAAATCCCCAAAACTCTCTCCCTTTGTCTAGATTTTGTTCCCCATTCCTAATAATATTTCTAATCTACTAACAATTAATAATTGAATATGGATTTCAAACTTATAAAATCTAACTATTGCCTTCAACCTTATAAAATCATTGCTACTAGCAATGCAAGCACATCAAGATATGACTCCTCTCTTAAGTCTTAAGGGAGGAGTCTTAAGTCTTCCCACACTATCAGAAGTGATGAAACTTCCTGCCTGACAGCAAATCCGTAGGGATTTGCTCAGTACCAAGTCTCCCAGACATTGATACTGCTTTCTGTATCCTTATATCTTTAACTCTCATGATCTCCTTGATCTTGGCCACTTAATTAAGGATCCTTAAAACTTCTTTACTCTTTTACTAACTTTAAGTCTGCTGTTTATATTCTGGATATGCTCCACTAGATTTGCATCTATTTTCCAGAAACATCAACTCTCAATTTACCAGCAACAAACGAAAGTTTTTATTTAAGTTCTGATATTGTATTCCTTTCAAATAATTCACAGTGTTGAAATATGTATGAAGAGATTATAAATGTCATACATCATTAGAACTAAGAAAAAGCTTCCAATAGTACTAATTAATCCAACTGTATCATTTGCATTTCTCTCCCCTTCTCAAGTATACAAATCAGGCTGTTGTCCTAGACAATAGAAGTACCCTTGAGGACTGTGTGCATTTTGCTGAGGTTGGATGATGTGAAATAAAGATATCACCCCTTTCAGCCTAACTCACCTTTCCTTTTTTCAAGAACCATTTGAAACCACAAAAATAACAGACTTCTACTAAGTGTCTTTGAAACAAATATGTAAAACTAGGAACTCTCTTCAATGGAAAATCAGTCATGTGGAAGATATTTATATTTTAATGTTCACTATATCTCAAAAGCACTTTAACACTTGGGAAGTTGGTTACCTTATTTATTGATAAATGATAATGATACCAAGGTATCTTATAATATTATTATGAATGTAAAATATGATACAATATATTTGCCAGACTTTCATATCCCAAAGGCTGTAGGTGCCTTTTTATTGCCCCTGGATGAATGCTCTTTCCTATGTTTATAAATTATATTTTGATGTAGTCTTTAAATTGGGTAGCAAATAATAATAAAACCTAATATGCATATTGTATTTATTCACACATCACAGGGGCTCAATCTCAAAAAGGAAATTATGACCACTTTCAAAGAGTAAGGTGTATGGGTACCTGCCTTTTATTTCTCTGCAGAAAACTCTCACCATAACTGAACATACACAAATTTTTGACCTAACAGTTGCTTTGTAGTCTTTACAGAATGTGGTGTATTTTGACCAGATAAGAATGGATGAAGTTCTATATACTAATAAAGGAAGAATGATCTTAATGAAAACATTATTTATGCATTTGAAAAAAATCTCATTCTGGTGAAGCTATTTCCAGTTCTATTGGTTCTTCAGTATACATCCAGTTAAAACATTTGGAAATTATTTTCAGTTTTGCATATATTAAAAATATAGGATAATTGAACAAAATTCTGTGCTTAGTATTTAGTTACATATATAGATGGGCTTAGAAGTTGAGTATATAAACAATTAACATTTGCTGACCATACTGAGTTCATCGTGATCGTGTTATGTGGTGTTGTAATCTGTAATTTATCTATTCTTTACCTTCTCTATGTGGAAATGCAACTTGAAGATTAGAATACATTTATACTATGAGGAGACTCTACAGCATGTCTAGTTTGAAATTAGGACTCTGAATTTATCAATTTTCTTATGGAGTAATAATTTTACGAATGTGAGAATATGCTTATCAAACCACCAAGTGTGTATGAGTCTCTGTGTAAGGCATGTAACAATCATAGAAACATCTCGAAAGCAAAAAATTGAATCAGTGATTTCTTGTCATCACAGAACTTGAAGTATTACAACAGGAATTCTATCTACCTCAGAAAGGCAATTTTTAATAAAATAAAGGAAAAGTAGCCCATTTTCCCCTGGTATTGTAACTAGTTTGACTTTGAAAAAATTACTGCATTGATAATTATTTTTACCAACATTCAGGGGCAAGATTAGTTATGAATCAAATATATAATGGAAGGTTTTTGAACAGATCAGTAAGAAAATAGAAAATCCATTGTGCTCTAGTTCATTGGTAAATGCCCGTTATTTAATCCACTTTGTTGAACATTATAATTTAAGCATAATTTGCTTTTATAGATTACAGTTGACAACAGACTTAAGTGAAATGAATGTTCCTAACACTTACTTATCAATATAAATTTATCAGACAGAAAATTTGGTCTTCTGATAAAGGAGAAGTTTATCTCACAAGTACTGGTAGCACTACAAATTTGAGAAATAATCTAAAAATTTAGAGGTGTAATACTTTTAACTGAAACACTGAAATGCTCATTTGTTCTATGTAAAGTCATTAAGTGAGTTGTTTATTTAATCAACTATCTTTTGAAGAGCTAAACATGCAAAATAAAGTCCAATGACAGTAAAGAAAAAGGACAAAGTGCCTGGCAGACATTTCTCAAAAGAAAACATATGAATGGGCAACATATTCATTATTTCAGGGGGGAAAAATTGTGTAAAGGGCCATTTTATTAAGTGAACAAGTATATTAGTTTCTCTTTGGTTTTTTAAAAAAGCATCCCACTATATAAGATACCACTGGTACCCTTTCTGAATTCTCTCAGATCCCTTTACCATGCACATTTGTTCATGGGCTTTTATTCTCAAGGCAGCATCTATGACTCTTTGAGAACTTCCCTCAAGCTGCACTGCTTTACCTGTGCACAAGGGGAGCCAGAAATGCTTAAAAATGCATGTCTTTGGGGGGCCAGCCCTTAGCCAAGGAATTTGGACCTAGGGGGTTAAATATTCAACTTCTCTGCTTTTGATCCAGGCTACCCTGAGCCAGAACAGCACAAAGTTGTCCACTGTGGGAATTTGCCTGATATCTCAGATTTGATTTGCTCCATTTCTTCCAACTTCCACTTGCTCACTCTCCTACTAGTTTTCTTGAAAGCATTTTTGAATAAACCATAGTTACATAAAGCTTCTTCATAGTGTCTGTTTCTATGGTTCCAACTTAAGACACCTAATAAAGTTTGATGGGAGCATATATGCTATATATGAAATTAATAACATTGAATAATAAACTAACAACTAGGAAAAGTTAGATAGTCCAAACAGTATATGACCACTTAAAATTGTTAATAGCATAGAAAGAAACACTTTACTCATTAATACAGAAAAAAGCACTTTACTCCTTAACACTTCTATATAGTCCTTCAATTGAGAAGTTAAATTTTCCTCTTAAAAATTTTTAAAACACTTATTATAAATCCATTCTTATATATGTTAAGACATGTGGTAGGAAAAAATAATATTAAGATAAGGGTCTTGTGCATACATACTTTGGTATCTTAGCAAAAATAAATTTTCTGGGTTCTGAGCATCATTAGCATCTCCTACTTTTTAAATAAATTAACAACTTTGAAATTACATCTTAATATAAATGTAATAGTCTTTGTAGTTTAATATCAATCTACATAAAAGCAAGTAATCCTTCTTGTTTTAAAATTTAAAAATTTAATTTTTTAATTGAATCAATTTAAATTAAATTAATTTTTAACTTAAAATTTCCAATTTTAAATGAACTTCATGTCAGCTTCTGTGTGCCTTCCTTTTTGTTACGTATGGGTCATTATGAAAGTTTTGAGATAAACAAAAATTAAGAAACAAAATCCATGTGTAAGTGAAATAAGGGACCATAATACAGGCTGTCTCAAAACTTTTGTAATGATCCACATATTCAGCTAATGCATAAGAACCTAAATATTCCATGGCTACGAGGTTGTTGAACAATGTATTTGAAGAGAAAGGGCACAGGAGGTGATGTTAGATTAAAAACTTTTGGTTACTTAAATGTGTTACTTAATATCTTTTGCTTTAACAAAAAATCTTTACATTTATCTGTATTTATTTTTGTTTTCTATTGAAATATAATATACATGTGAGAAAGTAGGTGTGTCGTTAATATTGAGCTCAATAACTTTTCATAGACCATACGTAATTAAGTAATGGTCCCAAATCAAGAAATAGAACATTGACAGCAGTTCTAGTTCCTCTCAGCCTCTTCACACTCACTTCTCCATCAAGGGATTAGTTTGTTTTTGTACATAAACATAGTGAATTCTGAACTCTCTTGCTCAAAGTTATGTATGTGAGATTCATTCTTATTCCTACATGCAGTGGAAATTTGTTTACCTTCATTGCTGTGCTGTATTCTATTGTGTGGATTTATTTATTTGTTCTATCCTTGATGAACACTCAGATTGCTTCCATATTTTAACTATTAAAATAATGCTGTTATGGTCATGATAATTCACATATTTGGGGGGGTTAAAGAACATGTACATGTTTTGCTTTAGTAGATCTCCCTAATAGTTTTCAAAAGTGGTTAAACAGTAAAATCACTGCATCGTACCATTTATACTCACATCAATAGTCTATGACAATTTTATTTGTTGCACATTCTTGCAAAGGTTTATGATTTTTTTATTTTTCATTTTAATCTCAGTATTTTTTTGAGACAGAGCCTCACTATGTTGCCCTTGGTAGAGTGCCATGGTGTTACAGCCCACAGCAACCTCAAACTCTTGGGCTTAAGCAATTCTCTTGCCTCAGTCTCCCAAGTAGCTGGGACTACAGGTGTCTATCACAATGCCTGGCCATTCTTTTGTTGCAGTTGTCATTGTTGTTCAGCAGGCGGGGGCTGGTTTGGAGCCCACCACCCTTGGTGTATGTGGTTGGTGTCACAACCACTGTGCTACAGGCACCAAACCAAATCTTTAGTATTTTCAAACATGAATTAACTCTATTTCCAAGATGACTAATACATTTAAATATTTTCACATATTTATTGGCCATTTTTATTAAAACTTCAATACACATGAAATATAAATACAAATAATTTGATATAAACTACAGAGAGGTAGGATTCCTACATTAAGAAAATAATGTTTATTGGGGTGGAGCAAGATGGTGGACTAGAAGGATCATTCAGTTGAACTTCCCTAGAACAAGTAGGGGAAAAGAGAGAACCCAGCCATGCCTGGCATGGAGACCTTACCCAGAGACATAGCTCAGGGAGGACAGTGAAGAGGTGGTGATATGGATGTAGAGTATGATCTAGAATGCTGGAAATCTGACAAATTAGGTAAGTCATTGTGACTGGGTGGGATTGGCTAGGCCTTCATGGAGGTCCGGCATGTGAGGAAGTCTTTTCAGAGTTTTCAGGTTTTAGGGAGGCTGCCTATTGAGTGGAAAGCTGGGAAGAATGGGAGGGCCCAAACACTATACAGCAACCAGATTAGAATACCAATTGGAGTGGATTTGCTATCAGTTTTGTGGCTGGTAAGGCAGTTATACTGAGAAGGTCTCAGTGGCCAGGGGGCTGCCACTGTAGGAAGGTCATGAGAAGGTATTAGTAGGATCTTAAAGCACTGCTGTCTCAATTCTCCCTGCTGAGATCAGAACTCCACTCTTGGGACATGCTGAGGGACTCCCACACCCCACAGGAACTGGAGTCAGGGGGCATTGTAAGACTTGCCCCTGAAGGATACTTATGAGCTTTATCATCCCAACCCAGCAGGGTCTTAACACTAAGGAAACAATCAGGCAATCACCGAAAGCAACTAAGTTTGGAATAAGGACAATAGAGGTTGCTGGCTGTGTTCTCTGTCTCTGAAAACAACCACAGTGCAACCTGATGTCCCAGCAAGACATTGCAAGAAATTGTCATCAAGAACAAGAACTTCTGTTTATTTGGCCATGAGGAAGAGTTTGGCTTTGCTCAGATTAAGTCCACTTCAAGATCTAAGCTCTGAGACAAAGTCATTTAAAGCAAAGGAGGCAGTGAGAAGGAAAAAGGTGGACAAGAAGAAAGAACACACAAGGAGGAACCAACAGAAAAATTCAGGCAACATGAGAAACTAGAACATAGCAACTCCTCCAAGGGATTATGAGGCAGCTACTGCAGAAGACTCCACCTATAAAGAATTATTAGACTTGACAGAAAGGTAGTTTAACATATGGATAACAAAGACAATAAAAGGAATGGATGAGAAAATGGAAAGACAGAACCAAAAATCAGATGAGAGATATGTAAAATGTGGAAAGGATATGATGGAGCTTAAGGAAATTAAGGAGACAATCTGAGAATGTAAAGTTGCAGTAGAAAGTATCAAAAATAGGTTAGACCATGGAAAAGAAAGAAACTCAGAGCTAGAGGAAAAGTTTTCAAGTGAACCCAGGTAGTTAAAGAGGCAGAAAGGAAGAGAGAGAAAACAGAACAGGCACTTAAAGAACTATGAGACTCCATGAAGCACACAAACACAAAAATAATAGGGATTCCTGCAGGGGAAGATTGTCCCAAAGGAATGGAAGCCCTACTGGAGACTATCATAATTGAAAACTTCCCAAGTTTTACTAAAGACTCTGACACACTCCTTTCAGAGGGATATATAACTCTGGGTTATCTCAACTCAAACGGAGCCTCTCCAAGACGCATTGTAATGAACCTGTCCAAAGTCAAGATGAAAGAAAAATTTCTGCAAGCAGCTGAGAGTAAGCAGTCTGTGGGGGCCTTGCCACCTAACAGCCTACATACACACTCAGAAAAATTAAAAAATAGGAATTATACTTTGTATCTTCTCAGACCACAAGGCAATAAAGGTGGAATTCAACTCCAAGTAAAACGTTCATCTCCACACAAAGACTTGGAAATTAAACAACCTTGTGATGGATGATAGTGGGATTGAGGAAGAGATAAAATAAGAAATCATTAAATTCCTCAAACATCACAACAATGAAGACATAAGTTACTAAAACCTGTGGGATACAGCAAGATCAGTCTTAATAGGGAAATCTATTGCATTAGCTGCCTACATTTGAAAAACATAAAGAGATCAAATCAACAAACTCATGAACTACCTTATGGAATTGGAAAAAGAAAAACAATCTAATCCTAAACACAGCAGAGGAAAAGAAATAGCCAAAATTAAATCAGAGATTAATGAAATTCAAAATAAAATCATTAAGAAAGTTAATGACACAAAAGTTGGGTTTTTGAAAAAATAAATAAAATTCATAAACCTTTGGCCAGATTAACTAGAAACAGAAAAGTAAAATCTTTAATAATCTCAATCAGAAATGATAAAGGGGAAATAACAACAGATGCCACTGTTGCTGAAAAGCTTTTACTCATACTGCAGAAATTATTCCAAAAAATTGGGAAAGAAGGAATATTCCCCAAAACATTCTAGGAAGCAAACATCCCCTGATACCAAA
>NW_003852397.1:774418-775594 GCF_000181295.1 Otolemur garnettii | reverse complement strand
TGGGAAGGTAATCACACAATTCCCTTCACAATAGCTTCATAAAGAATCAATGCCTAGGAATATACCTAACAAAAGAGATGAAGGATATCCACAGAGAAAATTATAAAACCCTAAGAAAAGAAATAGCAGAAGATATCAACAAATGGAAGAACAGACCAAGCTCATGGCTGGGCAGAATCAATATTGTGAAAATGTCTATACCACCCTAAGCAATCTACAGATTTAATGCAATACCCATTAAAATACCATCATCATACCTTCAAGATTTGGAAAAAATAATTCTTCATTTTGTATGGAATCAGAAGAAACCCTGTATAGCCAACACAATTCTTGGTAATAAAAACTAAAGCAGGGTATCACCCTACCAGACTTTTGGCTATACTACAAGTTCATACTAATCAAAACAACATGGTATTGGCACAAAAAAAGAGACACTCACATTTGGAACAGAATGAAAACCATGAGATGAAATTAAACTCTTATAGCCACCTGATCTTTGATAAACCAAATAATAACATACACTGGGGAAAAAATCTTTATTCAATAAATGGTGTTGGGAGAACAGGATAACCACATGTAAAAGATTGCAACTGGACCAACACCTCTCACCACTTACAAAAATTGATTCAAGATGGATAAAAGATTTAAATCTAAGACACGAAACAATAAAAATCCTTGAAGAAAGTATGGGGAAACTTTTGATGTTTTCCTATATGGGGGAAAAATTTTATGAAGAAGACTTCTGTGGCAACTGCAACAAAAAAAAAATAACCAAAAGGGACTTAATTAAACTAAAATGCTTCTGTACAACTAAGACAACCACCAAAGCAAACAGACAACCTTCAAAATCGGAAAATATATTTGCATATTATTAATTGGACAAAAGCTTGATAACTAAGATCTATAGAGATTCAAATCAACAACATAAAAGAGCAAACAATCCTAGATGTCACTGGGCAAGAGAGATGAATAGAATTTCTTTAAAGGAGACATACAAATGGCTAAAAACAGTCTTAAGAGGGAAATCTATTGCAGATCTAATGAAAAAATGCTCATCATCCCTAATCATTGGAGAGAAGCCAATCAAAACTACACTGACATATCACCTAACCTCAGTGAGAATGGCCTACATCACAAAGTCTCAAAGCTGCAGACACTGGCATGGATGTGGAGAGA
>NW_003852397.1:772886-773910 GCF_000181295.1 Otolemur garnettii | reverse complement strand
GGGGGCAGGAAACAATTATAATAGAGACTTTATGTAATGAATGCAATCAGTATAACCTAATTCTTTGTACCCTCAATGAATCCCAAACAATAAAACAAAAGAAATTAATAAAAATAGAAAAAATAATGTTTCTCTTATTATCTTTAATTTTATCCTTTTGAGTGGTTTAATTTTTTTTAGAGCAGTTTCAGATTGGCGGAAAGATTGAGCAGAAGTGCAGATGTGGGGTATAGGTATGAAGTGAGAATGCAGGCCAAAGCTTATGTAGGCTGACATTCTGCAAGGGTGTCCCCAGATTTCTTGACCCCTGTACTGAACACAAAGCTCGTTGAACATAGCAATAGTCCAGAACATTCATCAGTTTAGATATATATTGATATCAGTTGTGGGCTAGAAGATGTTTAAAGGTTGAAGTTACTTAAGGGTTAAGATATAGATTAGCAGCATAAAATATTTAAGGAAAAGTTTACCCCCAAAGCCCTGTGTCTGCTTTCTTATTTAAAAATTACAACCCTGTGATGTTTTTGATTATCTTACTTTCTTGATTTTTGTACCTTGTAAGATCCTTTTCAAGTTAGGAAATGTGGTCAAATTTGCCTTCTATCTATTACTACTTTAAGAATATTCTATGCCCCACTGCACATACTTATTTTGTAATAAAAGACCTCTTAGGTTTTTATTCAGGACAGAACTTCCTTGCTACAGGTTAGCACATGAGGTTGCTTGCCTCTCTGAACCTCATCAGTTATTTCTTTGGCAATAACTGAGTGTAAGAGTTTGCTTTTCACACTTTCTGCTTGCTGTTTCATCCATAAGAGTAGACCGACAACATGCAGGGAGTTCCCATATATGTTCTGCCCCTACACACTCATAGCCTTTTTCACTGTCAACATCAGGACCATAATGATACATTTGCTACAGTTGATGAGCCTACATGGACACATCCTTATTGCCAAAGTCCATAGCTTACCAATGCTCCTTGTGTTGTACTTTCAATAAGTTGTGACAAATGTATAATAACATA
>NW_003852397.1:767227-768235 GCF_000181295.1 Otolemur garnettii | reverse complement strand
TTATATGAGGTTAAAAAAAATACTCAGATAGAAAAATTATTAGAGAAGTGATCAGATTTTTTCTGTAACCCAGGCTACAAGCCAGTTTCATGTCTTTGCATTGTGGATTTGCCCACACCTCTTATTCTTCCCTGACAACACAGGTGTGGGGGTCAACATGCTTTGGATTCAAATCAGAGCTGTTGGATAAATACACAAGATAACAATAATATTCCATAGGATTGTCAAAAGATTATAATAAATACCCAATCTTTTTGGCACTGATGTTTCCTCAATAAACGTTTGCACCCTCCCACCAAAATGTTTAAATAATTTCAGTCTCTTTTTTCCTGCAAAAGTGGTATATGCGGTATTTTAAATACATTAAATTAAAATCAATTCTTGGGAATTTTAGAAGGATATCTGTGAATTTTATAAAATTGGGATAGAGAATTGTTAGCATGCAAAAAACCGTATCTCCGCAAGGTTCAGTTAAAGAAACTTTTAGTGTCAATTGGAAAAGGAAATTAACTAAATTGTTAGAATTTTCACTTTCCAAGTAGTTTGATATAATTTAGAAACAACATACAATCAAGTAAACATCAGGAAATTTGACTCTGCAACACACAGCATGATCCTGACCGTGTGTGCACAGTTAGATACTCTTCCAAGTTAGAGCACAAAGCATTTTTGATATAATTTGGAAATCCTTTTCATGAGTCAGTGTTCTAACTTAGGTATTATATAATTTAAAATCTTACTAGGGTTATGTGATAAACGCTCCAGACAAAGATTGTCTTTGCTGCTCATATCACTTTGGTAGAACCATGTGGATAATTCCTTTTCTTCTCAGTCATAACTTTCCCCTAAATGACTTTACACACATCAGCTGTAAGGGAGGAGATGCGAAGGACTTAGCATATTTAATTAAGTCAAGTACTATACTGAAATAATAATGGGAAAATGTAAATTAAATACTATATTTACTAAAGTTGGACCTATTTAATTTTTCTAAGAACTTTTTTTTTT
>NW_003852397.1:734088-766455 GCF_000181295.1 Otolemur garnettii | reverse complement strand
TTTTTTTTTTACCTCCAACTTTTTAAAGCCTGCAAATAAAATAAAACTCAGGTATGCAGAAGATGTGGTCAAAATGCTCTTACCTCATTGACATTCCCAATAGAAGTCTACTGTTGAAGTAATTTCTCAGCTAAGTCTTGATATGTTCTGTAAACCATGAAAACATCATTAAGAAGTGGTCTGTGCACATCAGTGAAAGGGGAGATACTGCTAACCAGAATTACTTTAATGATAGACTGCAGGGGCTTGGGCACAGTGGAATTTTGATGTGCATAAAAATAAAATCAGATCTGATGTGCACATTATTATTCCTAAATACCACTTCTTTATGAAAAATGATATCATATCATGTTTCTAGAAATGCACAAGTGAACAGAATAATAATTCCACACAGCTGCAGGGAATTCTTGCAATACTTGACAGGAAATGACTGCTGCAGAACTTTAAGCAATTAAGAGATTTATTTTGTAAGGTGAATATTTTCCTGTTCTAGTCAGATTGAACATATTAAAAATGAGGTTAGCAGCATGTTCATTCATATGTACTTTATGTGTAGTTGTTATGCATGGTCCCATAAAAATATGCATTTGGGAAAGACATTACAACCTCAATTCCTTGTAAAGACAGCAGGACTTAATGGGCCAGAAAGCAGGTGTGCGATCCACGGAGAGATTGCTCTGTAACAGTGCATTACCATGGTTGGGGAGAATCATGGTTTTGTTTTTCTTTCCAATATCATTGCAGTCTATTTAGATGCTTTCTATAAAATTATGCCTAATGATCCACATTTAGGGTTATGTCAGAATATGTTATTAACAATAAATCAAGCCACTGCCCAAAGCAGTGAAGCTTTTTTGTAATGCTCAATGTAGGAAGGCAGGCGTGATGTGAGTTTTATGGAGTAATTATGTTATATCAGAACTAACTCTGTCGTTCTCTGTTTAGTATGTTTTAATGGATGTTATATACCTATCAGTATAGACCACCATTTTAAAATGTATTGTGTAGTTATAGAGTTTTAGGTACAAATCAAGATATTTCCCTTCAAAATCATTTTTAATGCTTATGAAACTGTCTTTCCAGAAATACAATCTCTTTAATGTTTCTAGCAGTTGATGAGTTTAATTAAGATTGTTTCTAATAATAGATATTTCATTATTATAATTCTATACCCAGGATGCTAACATAAAAACATTATAATTAAAACCAGGTTTCAGTAGTTAAGCACTGGGATATGAAAATAGTATGACCATAATATTATGGGACAAATTTCCATAAGTAATAAGTTAAACTCAGTGGTATTACTTTATTGTCATACATTTTAGTTTTGATGACAAAATTCCAAAAAACTTTAATAATCAGAATACAAATTTAATCAACAAAATATGGTTTAAAAAAATCACAACCCTGATAATTTTAAAATTAGTAATAACTGGTACCAGTAAAAATGTGCCAAAATGAAAAAATGCTTATAATTAGCATAGCTTCTGCAAGATTAATATGTCAACATAGTTTTCTCTGGAGAGAAATTTGACAGTTAAATAAGATTGCTAAAACATTTGTATTATTTGACTACATCAATTTCTAAGAATTATCCTGACAAAGAAATAAAAAAATAAATATTTGTGAAGATTTCTTAATAATTTCCAAAATGCTACTCACCATGCTATTTATAAATGTAAAAAGGTAAATACCTAAGTGCTCAATAACTGGAGGTTGATAAAATAAATTATTACATATCCATATATAGAATATTCTATAATTATCAAATTTTCTTTCTTTTTTTTTTTTAAGAGATGGGGGTCTCACTATGTTGCCCAGGCTGTAGTGTAGTGGCTAGTCACATGCACGATCCCACTAGTGATCAGCATTTGACCTGCTCTGTTTCCAACCTGTGCCAGTTTACCTCTCCTTAGGCAACGTGGTAGCCCTGCACTCCACTCCCCAGAGGTCGCCATACTGATGCTGAATTTCATGCAAATTCCCTGATTGTTATAGTGCACTATAGCCCAGAACTCTTGGATGCAAACGATCTTCCTGTCTCAGCCACCCAAGTAGCTGAGACTACAGGTGTGCACCATCACATCTGGCACAAATTTTCATTTTATATATAACACATTAGGCAATATCAGAAATATGTAATATTATGTATATAATAGAAAAAGCAAGTTAAAATCACTACACCACCAACTTAATCTATGTATAAGTGTATAGACAGGATATAGTAAATATTCACGTTAGTTACATTTAAGGAATAAAATTAAGAATTTTATTCTATTGTTTTTATAATTTTTGAGTTTTCAGAATTATATATATATAAGACAATTAAGTTTATGAACACATCCTAGAAAAAGTGCTGCATCTTTGCTAAACATCATTATGGTCACCAGATGGTCAAGGGGAGTACTTTGAAAGTGACTATAGTGATATTCAGAAATGAGGAATCTAGCACTTTTTCTAGGATGAGTTAAAGAACTTCACTCTTCAACTCATAGTGAATGGTTGTTGTTTTTATAATAAGAAAAGTCTGTCCAGGCATGGTGACTCACACCTGTAATCCCAATTTGCCAGGCCAAGATGGGAGGATAATTTGAGGATAGGAGTTCAAGACAAGCCTAGGCGCCTAGGCAACACAGTATAATCCTGTCTGTTCAAAAAAAAAAAAAGGCAGGCTTGGTGGTGTGCCTTTAGTCCTAGCTACTTGGGAGGCTGCAGCAAAAGGATTGCCTGAGCCCAGGCATTTGAGCTTTCAGTGAGCTACATCCTGCTATTGCACTCCAGCCTCTGTGACACAGCAAGAGCCTGTCTAAAAACAAACAAACAAAATAAAATAAAAACAAAAACTTATTTAAAATATTAAAGACATGAAAGTAATGCAATCTATAAGATTCAGCTACTTTCTGGACAAATTCAAGGAAAATAAAACTTTTATAGCTAATAATTTAAAAAACTTCCATTCTTTTTCTAAAACTTAAACTTATATTAACTCATCAAAATCCCATTATGAAGCGCAGTGACCTTTATGAAGATGCAAAGATTCAGAGTTTATACAAATAGCATAAAGAAATAGTAATGTTCTGTTTATATCTCCACTCTCTCCATAAGACCATCTTTGCCCCCCTAAGACTTGAAACTAACTCTCTGATCCTCCTGTAGCTCTTTTGTTTACTGTTGGTGTTTAAAATATTCTACTAAAATTAAACATTTTTTGTCAGTCGTGTCACATACACTGTTGACTTTTCCAAAAAATTGCATTGCCTAGAATATTGCATCTGTTGAAAAAGCACATACTGAGTGAATAATCACTGCAATTAATTAATTTCTAAATTAGTTGGGAAATAACATAGGTATTTTGACATGTCTCATTTCATTGCCTTGTTTTGAAAAATCACTTATTTGGAAGTCCTGAGAAAGAGAGAAGATAAAAAGACAACATTTTGCCCTCCAAAGTCAAACCCAACTACTAATGATCAAAGTTAATTTTCTAAATCTGTGCTTTAGCCCTCAGCCACACTGACCTTACTTTATTCTTACATGTACTATCACTTATCATCTAAATAGATACAGGAAAAGCATGTGAAAAAAAAAAAGTAACATCAACTCATTATAAAAACCTTTAGTAAACTAAGAATAGAAGAGAACTTCCCCAACATAATACAGGAAATTTACAAAAAAGGCTACAGTTCCCATCATACTTAACAATGAAGTGTGATTGATTTTCTCCTAAAATCAAAAACAAGGCAAGTTGTTATGCTATCACTAAGCCCATTCAACACTGTACTGCATGTGCCACCTCATGTGATAAGGCAAGAAAAAAACTGCATTTGTAGAGATTAAAACGGAAGAAATAAAACAATCTTCATTTGTATAAGTCACAATTATAATTAACTACAGAGAAATCTTTAAGAATCTACAGAAAAAGCTTCATAAAATAACAAGGTTACAAGATCTTAAAACACAGTCTCTCTCTATATAATACCAATTTAAAAACAGTACCATTTAGGAGAGTGACTTTAGCAAAAATTTAGAATAGGAGGTACCATGCTTGTTGTCCTAAAGACATCCAATTTTATAATCATATGTGGGTCACATGCCTTCATAACCAGAATCTAGGTGAAAGATCATAAAACCCAAGTGGAGCATGGAAATGAAAAAGACATATTGAAAGTGGTAAGGCAGTTTCACTTTACCCATATCACTCCTTATCGAAGCCTACGGGTTTGCAATGATTTGAATGTTTATCCCCTCCAAAACTCATGTTCAAATTTAACCCCAATGTGGTAGCATTAAGAAGTGTGGCCTATAAGAGGTGAATGAGTCATAAGGGCATTACCCTCATAAGTGAATTAATTTATTCATAGATTAATAGATTAGGGTTATTATGAGAGTGGGACTAGTGGCTTTGTAAGAGGAAGGGACCCCTGAGAAAGTAGACATAGGTCCTTGGCCCTCATTAGATGTAGCTCCCTGACCTTGGATTTTCTAGTCTTCATAATTGTAAAAAATAAATTTTATTTCTTTATAAATTACCCAGTTTCATGTATTCTGTTATAAGCAGCAGTTAATGAACTAAGTTCATTATAGTGTAATATAGTATTAAGAAAGAGCCCTTCGGGGTGGTGCCTGTGGCTCAAAGGAGTAGGGCACCAGCCCCATATGGTGGTGGGTTCAAACCCAGCCCTGGTCAAAAACTGTCAAAAAAAAAAAAGAAAGAAAGAAAGATAGAAAGAAAGAAAGAAAGAGCCCTTCATTTCAGAAGTTCTCCCATAGAGCAAAGAAAGTGAACTGAGCTCCTGCTTTTGCAGTGGATCTCAGGCCCAGGCCATGAGTCCTGATGGGACTACCTTAGTAAATACAAGTGCCAGACTTACCACACCTGATCAGGCTCTATGCCAGTCCTTTTTATGCCAAGCTTCAATGCCAGGAATTCACATTCAGGGACCATTGCAGCAGGCCTGCTCATGAACCTTGCCTCCTGGTCTGCCCAGAATTTCTGGCAAGAGTGATGAGTGAAGGGCTTTTGCCTCTGAATCCAGTCAGTAAAGAATGGAAGAGATTACTACTTTTCCAACATGCATACATCAAACACAAACACAAAGGTAGAATGATCATGAAGAATCAGAGAAACATGACATCATCCAAGGAGCAGAATAAAGAAATTATTTGCCTGACAAATAATTCAAAATCATAGACATAAAAATACCTCGTTTTGTGTATGATTGAAGTTGTTCACAGCTTAAAATATATTATCATAACAATAAGTTTTATGCATGCCTAGAGGCAACCATTAAGAAAAAATAGGTAGGGTGGCACCTGTAGCTCAAAGGAGTAGAGCTCGGGTCCCATATACCTGATGAGGAGGTAGCAGGTTCAAACCTGGCCCATGGCCAAAAACTGCAAAAAAATAAAAATAAAAAATAGATAGCAAATGCAACAAAATACAGTGAAAAGAATCAAAGTGTATCAGTACAAAAAGAAAAAAGCCATTAAATCTCAAAGAAGAAAACAAGAAAGCACATGAGGAAAAAGGAACTATAAAAAAGACAGAAAAATAATAAAATATCATAGTATGTTCTTGTCTATTAATAATTACTTTTTTAATTTTTAAATTTTCTTTTATTTCAAAATATTAAAGGAGATAAAAATGCTTTAGGTTACATGGATTACTTTTGTAATGCTTGAGTCCTGGCTATAGGTATTACCATCATCCAAATAGTGTTCATTGTACCCCTTAGGTTTCTAACCCTCTCCTCCTCCGCCTTTCTGTCTGGTTGATTTTCATTGAGTTTCACTTCCCTCTGTGCACAGTTGTGCTCATTGGTGAATGAAGAGAAAAAGAATGCTTAACAATTAATTTTAAAGTAAATGGATTAAAGTCTCAAATCCAATAGCGGCAGGATGGCTTAAAAAACAGATTCAACTATGTTGTCTGCAAGAGACCCACATTAGATTTAAAGACACATGTAGCTAAAAGAAAAGGGCTGAAGAAGATATTCCATGCAAATGGTAAACAAAAGAGAGCAGGGATGACTATACTTACATCAGACAAAATAGACTTAAAGTCACATACTGTCACAATAGACAAAAATGTCATTGCATAATAAGAAAGAGTAAGTTTCATAGGAAGATATAACAACTATAAACATACATTCACCCAATATCAAAGAACCAAATTTACTAAGGAAATACTGAGAAATCTGAAAGGAGAAGCAGATAGCAGTAAAATCATAGTAGGAGGCTTCAATACCCCATTTACAATTATGGACAGTCATCCAGCAGTAAATAAATAAGAAAATAGTAGACTTGAAACACAAAAGACCAAATTGGCCTAACAGACAGAGTATCATACTCAATACAGAAAGATATTTATTCTTCTCAAGTTCACATGGAACATTTTCAAAGATAAATCACATGCTAAGTGTGCTAAAGTATAACAAAACATGTTTTAACAATAAAATCATTGCAAATATATCCTTTCTGACAACAAAGGAATAAAACTAGAAATCAAGAAGAACAGAAAAATATAAACACTAACAAATACATGGAAATTACATGACATACTCTTGAACAACCACTGGGTGAAGGAAGAAATCACAGAGGAAATTAGAAAACATCTTCAGACAAATGAAAATAAAAACACAATCTATTAAACATATAGGATATAGAAAAAAGAAGTACTAAGAAAGAAATTCATAGTATTAAATGCCTACCTTCAATAAAAGACCTCAAATTAACAGGCAATTTCACACTGGGATGAACTAGAAAAAGAAATACTAACAGCAAATGTAGCAGGAAGTAATAAAGACTGGGGAAGAAAAAAAAATATATAGAATATAAAAACTAAATAAAAAATAGACAAGACTAAGATTTGGTTCTTCCAAAAATAAGCAAAATTGAAAGAACTTTAACTAGACTAAGAAAAAAAAGAGAAAAGATACAAATATCCAGGGTAGCCATAAAGCTAGTGTGCAATTTAAGTGATTATATATATATATAATCAGAAATGGAAGATGAGACATTAAAATTGTTACCATAGATTTAAAAAATATCATAAGTGACTGACTACTATGAATAATTATACATTGGAGCTGCATGAAGGAAACAGCCAGGATGTGGATTGAAAGTTCAAGCTTGCAAGAGGTGAGGCTCACCAGAGGCCTCAAACAACTCTTGTAGTGGCTATTTATTGAGGGGATAACAGGTATGAAGAGTTCTGAGTAATGACATACAGGAACTATGTGCTTAAAGACCACAAAAAGGAAACTACAAGCTTTCTCTACAACTCCCACAACGAAGTACCATAAAATGTTTACGGTTTAACACCTGCTTACTATGGAGTAACCATCTTATTGCAGTATTCCGGAATACCTGGGGCTTGCCTCCAAGTTACAAGATTTCTCTAGGCTTGCCAGGAGAATGTCTTGCTCTCAGCATTTCCTTTGATGTGTTAAGAACCAGTGACTGTCCTTGTAAGCATGATGCTTATTCCTCCACAATTATAAGCCAATAGATTGGACAATCTAAAATAAGTAGATAAATTCTTAAAAACATACATTCTATCAATATTGAATCAAAGACATAAAAAGCTTCACAGAACCAGTAACAAATAAGGAGAAAGAATCAGAAATCTCCCAACAAATAAAGCCCACTACAGATGACTTCACAGGTGAATTCTATCAATTATTTAAGGAAATTTATTTCCAATAATTCTCCAATTTTCCCAAAAAGTAGAAGAATAGTGAATACTTCAAATCTCTTTTTGAGGCTAGTGTCACTCAGATGCTAAAATCAGAAGAAATAGATTCCACAAAAAAATAGA
Source organism: Otolemur garnettii (assembly GCF_000181295.1). Classification (NCBI taxonomy): domain Eukaryota; kingdom Metazoa; phylum Chordata; class Mammalia; order Primates; family Galagidae; genus Otolemur; species Otolemur garnettii. Next base: position 758,636 of record NW_003852397.1, on the reverse strand, counting down.
AAACTATAGACCAACACCCTGATGCACATTGATGCAATTTTTTTCAGAAAAATACTAGCAAACCATGTGCAACAGCACATTAAAAGGATCATGTAGCATGACCAAATGTGATTTATTCCTAAAATGCATGTATGGCTCAATATACACAAATCAATCAATGTGACATACCACATTAACAGAGAGAAGGATAGAAATCACACAATCATCTGAATAGATGCATAAATAGCACTTTTAAAAATTCAATACTCTTCCATGATAAACATTCTCGGGAAATGAGGTATGAAGAAATTTATCTAAATGCAATAAAGGCCATATGAGACAATTCCACAGTTACCATCACACACAAAGTTTAAAAACTGAAAGCTTCTCTCCCAATATCTGGATCAAGTGCCCAGTCTGATAATTTCTATTCAACAGTTTACTGGAAACCAGCATAATTGGGCAAGAAAAGGAAATAAAAGTATCTAAATCAAAATGAAAGAAGAAAAATTATCTCCATTTGCAGATGCCATGATTTTGTATGTAGAAAACCCTAAAGACAAATTCAGCACAATTACAAGATACTATACCAACATACAAAATTCAATTGCATTTCTACATGCTAACAACAAATTATCAGGAAAATAAATTAATAAAGCAATTTCATAATAGCATGAAAAAGAGTGAAATACTTAGGAATAATTAACCAAGGAGATGAAGGACATACACTGAAACCAATAAAACACTGATGAAAGAAATTAAAGAAGACACAAATAAATGGAAAGACATCTCATGTTCATGGATTGGAAGAATTAAAATGTCCATGTTAGCAAAAGCAATCTATAGATTCTATGCAATCCCTATCAAAATCTCCATGGCTTTTTTAAAAAACAGAAATAGAAAACAATACCAAAATTCTTATAGAAACACAAAATACCTGGAATAGTCAAAGCAATTTTGAGCAAGAAGAATATCACAATTCCTGATTTTGAAATATATTACAAGACTACAGTAATCAAAACAGTATGGTATTAGCACAATGACAAACATGTACATCGATGGAATAGAATAGAGATCCTAGGAGTAAATCCATGCATATATGGTCAAATGATCTTTAATGAGGGTTATGAGGTTATGCAGAAGTAAAGATGAGACAACCAATACTACTTGATTGTCTCATCAAGTAGTATTAGAAAACCTGAACATCTTTCTACAAAAAAAAAAAAAAAAAAGGAACCTATCCTTTTCTCACACCATACATAAAAATTAACCTTAAAGGAACTGAAGATGATTTACATGATTTACAAGAAAACGTGGGGAAAAAACTTCTAGGTATTAGATTGGCAATGAATTCTTGGTTTTGTTACCAAAATCTCAGGCAACTGATGCAAAAATACACAAGTAGGATTATGACAAACTAAAAAGCTTTTACACAGCAAAGGATACAGTTAAAAACAATGAAAAGGCATCTTACAGAATGGGAGAAAGTATTTGTAAACTATTTGATGAAAGGTTAATACAGTATAAATATATAGTGCACAACTAAACAGCAGGAAAAGAGATAATGTTATTAAAAATAGACAAAGAATTTAAATGAACATTTCTTAAAAGAAGACACACAAATGGCCAACAGGTATATGAAAAAATATTCAACATCACTAATCCTTACAGAAATGCAAATCAAAATCATTTTGACTACATATCTGCTGGCTATTACTAAAAAAATAGTTAGAATGTGGAGTAAAAAATTATCTTTGTGCATTTGTAATGGGTATGTAATTTGGTGCACTCACTTTGGAAAAACACTATGGAACCTCATCATAAAACTAAAAATAAAACTACCATGTGATGCAGGAACCCTGTCTCTGGGTATGTACCCATAGGGATTAAAATAGGTATCTCTAAAAAATATATATCTGTACTTTCATGTTCACTGCAGGATTATTCACTATAGACAAGACATGGAAAAAACTTATATGTTAATGACACATGAATGGATTAAAACTGTGATATACACCTGTATGTAAAATGTGATATTATTCAGCCTTCAGGAAGAAGGAAATTCTACCATTTGTGACAACATAGATGAACCTGAAGGATATTATGCTAAGTAAAGTAAGTCATACATAGAAGGACAAATACTGACCTGATACCACTTCTATGATGAATCTAAAATTGTCAAACTCATAGCAGAGGAGAATGGAATCGCAGTTGCTGGGGTGGGAGGAGGGGGGGAAGGGGGGGGTAGTAGTCCAAGGGTATAAAATTATACAAGTTATACAAGATGGATGAGTTATATATAGTACCATACAGCATAGCTGTGGACAACAATAGTGTACTGCATACTTTAAAATTTGCTATGAAGGTAGATCTCATGTTAAGAGTTCTTATTGTAAAAAAACAATAATAATAATTAAGGGGGCCTGAGAAAACTTTTGGAGGTGATTCATAGGTTTACAGCATTGATGATGCAGTGATGGTTTTGTGGTTATTGTCAAACTCACCAAGTTGTATATGTTGATTATTTACAACTTTTTTTATGTCAAAAGCAAATAGTTTTAAAGCAGTGCCCATTTATAATAGTACAAAAACCTAGATATAAGCCTAAGAAAATATATGTATGATTTACAGGCTGAAAAGAGAAAATAGTGGTGACGAAAGCCAAAGAAGTGCTCATAGTTAGACTTTATTCATGAATTGGAATACAATGCTGTTTAGAAGTCAGTTCAACCCCGCACTGATTTGTAGATTCAGTGTAATTTCATCCAAAACCCTTACAGAATCTTTCATAGATTCTTGACAAGCTGATGCTAATAATCATTTGTAAAGGCAAATGATTTAGATTAGTCAATTCAGTTTGAGGGGGAAAAAAGCAATCAAGTCAGATGACTCACAGTACTCAATTTTAAAACTAAAGATGAGGCTATGCTAATGAAGACCAGGTGGCTTTGTGAAGGCTAGGAACAGATATCCAAATGAGAGCACAGAGATTCCAGAAACTGACTCAACATATTCATTCAACTGATGTTTTGTAAAAATACAAAAGTTATTCACACAAAAGGACAATGTTTTAAAGACATGGTCCTTAAAAATGAACCTTAGCCTATGCTTATTATCATATATAAAAATTAATTCAAAGTAGTTCAAAGACCTAAATACAATACCTAAAATCTTATAGTGGTAAAGAAATTGGCTGGGCAGAGGAATTTTCTTGTTTTTGTTTTTGAGTCAGAGTCTCACTCTGTTGCCTAGACTAGAGTATCATAGCATCAGCCTAGCTCACAGCATCCTCAAACTCAGCCTCTTAAGTTGCTGGGACTACAGGCTTTCACAATAACGCCCAGCTAATTTTCTATTTTTAGTAGAGATTGGGTTTGGCACTTGCTTAGGCTGGTCTTAAACTTCTAAGCTCAAGTGATCCTCCTGTGTCAGCCTCCCAGAGTGCTAGAATTACAGGTGTGAGATACCATGCTTGGCCAATATTTTGTTTTTTAAATGTAGAACCTGAGATTTTGGCATTATGTTATACCAGAGATAAAGTTGTTTTTATGTTATATAACTGGAACTGTATTCATATTCTTTGAATTTATTTGTTTACTATTGAGATTAAATATAGTGTGGGAGTGTGTTTCCTAGAAATAAAAATTATATGCAAAGTTTCTTAAAGAGATATTCTTCTTAATTATTTTTGTGTCTAGAAGGGTAATACTGAAGCAACTTTCCAGGCACAAATTTGGAAGTAAATATATCTGTGCCTAAAAATAAACTTTCTGTGTCTCACAGCCTGAAGTAAATACAGATGACATAATTTGCTCATCTATTTGGATAATCTTTCAAGAAAATTCATCAGAGACTACTAAGGGAACTCATTGTTGGTTACTGTGTATGGTGACCAGCTTTCTGTTAACCACTTCTCTATGCCAACAAAACAGCATTCTCAGCTTCAGGGCCTTTTATAATTTCTTCAAATTGTGTGATCTGAAGTATGTCCCAGTTAGGCGGTCAAATGTAGAGACACATAAATGATTAGTAAAAAGAGAGTTTTTCTTCCATGTGTCCACCTTACACATTTGTTTTCAGTCAGTCCAGTATACAATCCATATGAGGATGTGATTAATGTAATTCTGAAACAAAGTGTAGATTAAGGTTGAGATCACAGGGTGGGAGAGAGAGAACCAATAAACAGGAACGTGAACTTGGGAATCAAGGTAAGTGAAATGTTACAGCGAATGTCAGTAAATGATGCAAAAAATTAAGAGAGTCAAAGGTTTTGTGGTCAAAGCCTTTGGATAGTCTCAGACAGAAAATAAGGATCAGTAGATAACTGAATCCAGAGTCTAGAAAAGATTCTAAGTCTTCTCATGGTCAGAGGAAAATCCAGTGATCAAAAATTGTACAAGTGGTTACTGAAAGATAAGAAAATTCACAGGTTATCTATTGCAAGAGAAAGATGGCAAACAAATCTACCTTCTAAGCAGCTGTAGATACAGCTGTGACACAATTTGTCTGTAATTCTGCATGTGGCCTAATTGTAAGACACTGGACATTTGCCTTGGCAGCATTTTCTAGGTAGGTCTTGTTCTACACATATGCTTAGCATAGCAGGAGCTAGACCAGGGGTGGCAGTGTAGGTAAAGGGTTACAGAGAGAATTTTATATTGAGGATCAGGAAATATATTCAAACTCAAAAGAGAACAGAAACTCAGAACCATAATGCATGATAGGTTTGAAAGATGTGTTTTTGATTTACATGCTCCATTTTCCCAAATACGTATTTGGGAAAAAAATCCAAAAACTATAATCTTTGCCTGAAACAATTTTGCTTGGGTAATTTTGAAAGACTCCATTGAGAGGCTGTCCCTAGGGAGTTTATTTCACACTTTCATAGACTTAGCTCATTTAGGTTTCCTTGCATGCAATCAACATTTTCTTCTGTTTAATTTAACCTTAATGAAGACATTGCAACAAATGTTTACTTTGTATCCTGTAGCTTTTCAACCCCAGGATTTCAGAAATTAAAGAACTTTCTGGAAGTCTATGTACAGCTAAGTTAACAAGTAGTATCTCTTACTGGGACTTTTAGGAAATAATATAAAGGATGTGCTCAAATCATTGCATTGTTATTATATTTTTTAGTATTAATGAAAATAATTGACTATATCTTTAGAAAGTCAAACTATGTAGTTTTGTTTATTTTTATTGTATGCTAATAAATATTTAATAATATTTAAGGAAAAAGTAATAAATGCCAACAATATTTATATTTGATTCATTTCTCCTGCTAGACTGTATAATTTTGGGTTGTTACTTATGATTTCTAATGCCATATTATCACTTTCAGATAGTCTCTACAAAGGACATTAGGTTAAAACGTGAGTAAGTGAATTAGAAATTTCAGAGGATGCTATGTTTAGCTGCATACAGGTTAGATAAAGATGAATGTTGTGGATGACTTACTGACAATGAGAAAGAATCTATAAGTAAGAACGGAGAATGCATTGGACACCTGTGCCACACTCCACTCGGAACCACCTTTTTACTCCTCCTCCTTCTCCGCCTCCTCCTCCTTACTTCCCTCTCAAGTGCTCCTGCACCCAATCCAACCTTGGAAATGCGCCCTTCTGGACACATCTATTTAGGTCAGAGGCAGACACATGACCTGCGTTAAGCTAAGTAAAGGCTTTTATAGAATTTTTCATACTGGAACTGAGAAGGGGAGAATCAGTGCTTCTCTGGTGGCCAGAAAAATGTGGGGAGATGCTTGTGCCAAGTGAGGAAACCAGGTGGCAGGGAAGTGGAGTTCTTCCTTGGTGTCTGTGGGAGGTTGCTTCCAGGAACCCCTGCAAATAGCAAAATCTGCAGATGCTCCAGTCTCTCTTACAACGTGGCATAGGATTTGCAGACATGCTATGTACATTCTCCCATATACTTTAAATCATCTCTAGATTACTTATAATACTTAGTACAGTGTAAATTCTGTGTAAATAGATGTTATACTATATTACTGAGGGAATAATGATAAAGAAAAAAATATCTCTACATGTTTAGTACAGGATGCTGAACTCTTGATAACTCTCTCTCTCTCTCCTGCTTCTTTATACAAGTTGAAGGCGGGTTGGGGATAATTAGGATTATGGCTCATATGAAATCTGCTTGTGTGTGTATAACATATGTAATAAAATATATTAAAGAAAATAGATATATTGTACCCAAAATGCTAATAAGCTATTTCTAGTTTGAAATTATAGATGTTAATTTCTGTTTTGTGCTTTTCTGATCATCCTTAATTTTTATGTTGAAGTTGGATATTTTCGCTTTAGACATAATTATAATTATTATTTTGTAAATATCTGATAAAAAGTCCACTTATTCTATAAGTCAGCTCTGTCTATTAATAGCCATGACATTATATGATCTACTTCTATAGACTATTAAATTGAAAAGTAAAGTGATTTATAAGATTGGGAAATAACATCTTTAAAGTTGCAAACTCATATTCCTCCCTTCATTAACAATCACTCAGATCATGAATAAAGGCTATATTTCTATATCTTGCTCCTTTGCTTTTACTCAATACTTAGAGAGACCCCTGGGCTTTGCTACATTCCTCTATAGTTCATGAATTTTTCCTGCACGTGATGAATAATCTGAAAATTCATTATGTGATCAACATCTCAGATGCTTTATAAAGAGTGGAACTTGCTCTGTAACTGCTAGTATGATAGGTAAGAGAATATAGAAGTGTCATTCATCATTAGTAACATCAGATATACACAATCAGGAAGGTGGGAAAGATTATGCTTCTGCTAAATATAAATGGAATATTGGCTTATTTTGATTGACACTAAGATTATGCAGGTATAGGAAATGTGCAACCCAGAATACTAAAGTAATTTCTTAAAATATTATTTATGTGAACTCCATTTTAAACATTTCTATTGTACACGTATTAAACTGCCTGGACATTAAGTTGGCTTCTGTGTGGCGGGATATTACATGTCTCAGTTTCTTCATTCCTGGAGAAGAATAAAATATCTACTTCACAGGATTTTCAAGGAACTCTAATATGCAATGATGAATACATTTAAAAATACAAAATGTTTTCTCCAATTTTAATATCAGGTATATCCAGATGAAGTAGAATGATTTTGAAGTATTTCTTCTTTTTGTAGTGTCTATAAGACTTGGCATGATCTGTTTTGTTGAAATTATCTTCTATTTTTATTTATAAATATTAGTTGTCTACTTTTTGAGACTTTGGGGGGAAAAAAAAAGAAGTTAACTGATGACTCCATACTGAACCTCAGAGTCAAAGCATTCTATGATAGACATATTTTTATCTGACAATGTGAATGTTACTTTTTTTGCATCATTATTATTATTTTTGTTCAGCATTTTGTTGCAGTAATCATCTGATTTCTTTTCCAGGTGTATTTATCTTTGTTCGTTCTTTACGAGGTTTAGTCCTTATCTTAAACATTGTTATTGTTATTAAATTTTAAGTCTCTTTAATTTTGTGAAGGCAAAAAGTAGAAACCAAATAAACACATGTATATGTATAGAGAAAAAAATACAGAGTAATATATAATCCAGGTTTATTAGTGAGCCTGGGCTACCAAAACAAAATATCATCAACTGGGTAAACAACAGAAATGTATGGTCTCACAGTTATGTCAGAATGGTCAGTTCCTAGTGGGGTATCTCCCCCTACTTATAGATTTCTGTCTTTTTGATACCTCTTCTTTATGTGAGAATATAGCAGGGAGGAGGAGAGGGGAGGGACAGAGAGAGAGAGAAATAGAGAAATACTCTTTGGTGTCTCTTCTCCTAAGTGTACTAACCTCAATATAAGGGCCCCACACTCATGACCTATTACAAACCCAGATTATTTCCCCTAACTTCTTTCTCCAAGTGCTATGACATTGGGAGTTAGGGACTCAATATATGAATTTTTGAGTGGAAAGAAACATTTAACCCATAAAGTCAAATTATTTTTATTGGCAGCATAATAATGGTAATTGTATCACTAATAGTAAGACATATCCAAAGAAAAAGAACTAATAGATATATATGTACATATTAAGTGGTTTATTATAAGGAATGGCTCACTCAGTTATGTAAGGCAAGGCCTGAGATCTTCAGGGAGGGTCTGCAAGCAGGATCCCCAGAGAGCCAGTTTTAGTTCCAGTGAAAGTCAGAAGGGCTGAAAGGTAGGAGAGACTGTGCTATACTTCTAGTCCCAAATTTTGTAGGCTGGAGACCCAGGAAGTGCCTAAGCTGATGTTCCACTTTTTGGAGACAGGTGGAAAGAGCTCCCGCTTATTACAAAGAAGTCAGCCTTTTCCTTCTACTTAGGCCTGCAACTGAATGGATGAGGCTCATTTACCAATTTACATGTTAATCTCATTAAGCAGTACTTTTGTGGACATACGCAGAATAATGTTTGACCAGATTTCTGGGCATACGGTCCCTCGGTCAAGTTGACACACAACATTAGCCACCATAGTAATAACACAACCACTGGAAAAAGAGAAAAACAACAAACAAACAAAAACAACTAGCAGTAATTTCAGAGTTGGGTCTTGGTCTCCTTGCAGAATGAGCCAGCAGGTGTGAAGGACCCAGGAGGGCACCCAGCAGATAAGACCTGCAGAAAGTATTAACGTCCTCCCCTTGCCCTTTCAGCAGCAACCAGCTGCTACATCGGTGTCTTAAAGAGAAAACATGGAGATTTTTCTTGTCATTCATTTTTGGAGGAGGAACAGAGGGAACGTGCAGACTTTCCATCTCAAAGACCCACTGAAACATTTATTCTTGTAAGTTATGCTTTCTCTACTTTTTCTCAGCTGTCACATTTTATTTTTTCCTCTATTTAGTGATAGTCATTTTTGTTATAATTTTCTTATTTTCTCTTTGATTTCTCTTTCATATGTAATTCCCAGAGAAGAATGAACAAAGTTTTGGCGCAGGCCACACTTTTTCAAAATGATAGAAGATCAAGTAACTTGCTCAAAGTCACATTCTATTAGGAATGGCAGAACTGAATAGAAAATAATTTTTCCTCCCTTCAAATTCAATCATTTTCCACTAAAACAGTCTGCTTTACGAGTTGATATATAGTTTTTAAATTTATTATCACTAAGGGTGGAATATCTCAAAGTGCATATTCCCCTTAAAATGATTGGAATAAAGACAGCATATTATCATTGCTCTAGAATTTGAATGCTCTGTAAAGAAAACAAAAATATATAAGATGCTAAAATTTAACAAAACATGTTTTTCTTCTCTCTCTCTATGTATATATACTCAATATATGCCAATAATGTTTGTTATTTTGCATATTGTATCTTATATATCTTGTGATTACAGAAGTCAAATGCGACTTGAGTATTACAATTTTAATAGTTTATTCCCCATTTTCAAAAAGTGTATACATTGTTGGCACTGTCTCTGTGTATGTGTGTGTGTGTCTGTGTGTGTCTACATACACATACATATAAATATACCAGTCAAATGAACCAGATTCTTACAGAATTAACTTTCATACTTGTGTATGAAATCTTCTCATTATAAATAGTAAATTATAAATCTAAGGTATCATATTAATTTCTATTAACAACCTAAACCACAATAGAATAAGCGATTTAAGTTTAAAAAGTTATTTTTGCATTCAACGTTTCAACTAATCTGAAAGAGAAGAAGGGGGTTGATGAGGTGCAATCAATTATCCTAAGGAAAATATAAATAAATTTCAGGTCTGCTTAAAATCTATTTATAGCTTTATTTCTTTGTTACTTGAGCAAGCATAAAGTAACTCAGTAAGGGAATATGAAAGGTAAGAACAGTGATGCCTGTGCCCAGGCTCTGGCTGGGGCCTGGAGGCAGAGCTGGGCAGATGAGTAACCAGCTTAGGAAAGAAACTTGTAAAGTAAACCTTTTTACAGCTTCTTGTTTCACAACCAACACATACTTTTCAAAATAAAAAAAAAAAATTTATAGTTCATTTTTAGAAAAGCAACTGAGTCTTTCCATGTTACCTGTTCTTTCTTCTCCCAGCAGCTCTGGGGACCCGTTTGCTGAGCCCTGTGCTTGTGTTTTCTCAAGGGCAGAGCATCTTTCTTGGTGTCCACTTGGTTGTCTGGCTGCCATAGACCTTGGTGAATTTTAGTTTAGTCTAATTAGATACAATCTGATGGATATAACTTGTAGAAAATTGATGTTATTGCAATACACAAAGGGCCCCAGAGCTGTATTTAGGTACTTAGGTTTTTTATGGTGATGGCAGAAACATATTAATGTCGTGAAATGTTGCTGCCTTTACAGATTCATTCCATGAAGGTCCTAATAAGTGACGATGACATTGTTTCTTCTCACAGACAGCTCTGAACAAGTAATTTCCCTGAGACAGATGAATCTGTATGGCTCGCATTTCCATATGAATTGGAAGATTAGAGTTGAGGTTTTGTGCCTGGAGTCTCATAAAATGGATACAAAGGAGCATCCCATATATGAGGAGAAGGCCCCTTAAGAAAACTCAGGGTTTGGGGGGAACTGAGGCAGATGCGGAGTGTCAAAGGATTTTAGTTTTTCTCCCCTGTCAAATGTGGAGCAGCAACTTTAAGAAGTGAATGATCTCTTTTATGGGTGGACTTCAGTAGGGAGGGCAATGCTTTCTATTGCTCCTCGCCAAAGAGAGAGAGAGCCTGTGGGTTCTGTTATGTCATAGTCCTGTGGTGAGCCCTGAAGCATAAATTGTAGACAAATCCCACAGCAGCAGTAAGGCAGACAAATTGCCTTTATATATTTTAAGGCATAAAAGTTAAGAGCAGATATGAGTAATAGCAAAAATTCATATGAGCTGAGGGGCTGAGTTGTAGTTGGTATGGCAACCATTGCTTTGAATTTTCTGACCTTTGTGTAAAATAAAATTCTAGCTATATTCTTTCCATTAATGGAAGCACATAATAAGGTGTGTGGTAGGTACGAGAGTTGTGTAGAGACCAGACCTTGGGTCCCAGGGAGCAAAATACAGAAAATTCGGGGGAAGCAGTTGTATTTTTTATTAAAGACTATCTCCTGATAACAGATATCAAATAGAAACTTAATAAATTATCAGACTTATTGAGCTATATTTTCCTTTTAATGAAATTTCCCTAGCTATAACCATCTATTCATTTGATTATTCATTCATTTAACAAATATTTATTAAACAACTTTTATATAGCTGATACCACTTAAAGAAATTTACATTCAACAGTGAACAAAAGGGACAAACGTTTCCTTCTCCTGGAGTTTTCATTCCCATGGGAAAGATGGATCAAAAGCATTGTGAGGAAGTGAAAGGTAAACTCCATTAGTTGTTATAAAGATAAGGGACACAACAAGCCAGCTGGGGGGATATGAAACTTGGGGGAGACAGATTTGAGGTAGGTGGTCAGGAAGGCCTTATTAGGACGCTGATTACTGATTGCCCAAAGGACCCCAGGGAATGAGGCTGGTGCACCTCCCAGTAAATCCGGAGTGAGAAGGCCTGAGGCGGAACAAATTTAGGGAGCTCAGATTGCCCCGCCGGCAGCCTGGTGAAGAGTAGAGGAGTAGGACATGAAGTTAGAAAGGAAATGAAGGTGAGGGCAGGAAGAGGGAAGGCTTCCTTAGGCTTTTGTAGGTGACAGTGTTGCGAGGGGTCTGGCTTTTACTCAGAGGGAGCCGGGAGCTCATCAGAACTTCCCTGAGTAGAGGAGTAACACGCTCTGGTGCACATGTCAAGAGGGACGCTACGTTTGGTTGTTGAGTTAAGAAAAGACCCTAGTGGAGGCAGGAAGACATGTCACCAGGTAGGATGATAGCAGGGATCTGCACAAGTCGCATCTGAAGGATAGCAGTGTGCTGGTGAGAAGGTGACACAGTCAGATCCTAGTTTATATTTTGATAATTAAGTGAAAAACATGGGTTGATGAATTAGATGTAAGATGAAAGAGAAGGAAAGAAGTCAGGACGAGGCCCAGTGTTTCATTTGCCCAAATTACCAAAGAATGGGATTCCCACTTAGAGGGAAGAGCCACAGGAATAGGTGAGATGAATATTGGGATGAGAAGAGAGGGATATTGGCACCTCAATTTTTAGTGTAGGAAGTTTTAGATACCACACAGGAGACTGATTGGAGATATTAAGTTGGAGATAAAATGTGCAATCCTCCCTGTATAGACGGTGTTTCAAGCCAGAAGACCTTAGCGATTACAATTGGAACTGCTGATAGACAGGGTGCGAGCAGGTCTTGTATCAGCGTCCAAATCTACTGATTCCTGTATTGACAAGGTTAGGACCATCTCCTGTTATTCCCTAGGTTTGCATTTAAAGATCATTAAATCTTCACGTGAATCAGAAGAAAGTTGTTCAGCTCAAATGCATCGTTACGCAGCTGCCCCACGCCGAGGTAATGCCTGCTGTGTGCCGTGTTCCTGGCCAGGCTTCTCACAGTGGTGGTTGACCACACACTTAAAAGGAGCCACTCTGGTCACTTTAAATCCTGTTATACTTTTTTTCATCAACCTTGTCATGTTCTGAAAGTGCCTTGTTTATTTATTTGATGTATTTATTTTTTGAAGCCTTTATTATAAGCTCTTTGATTGGAGATTAGGTCTAACTTGCTGCTGTAAACAATGCTTAGAAAATGTCTGGAAGAAAAGAATTGTCAAACCAGTATTTGCAGTATGAATCACAGTGTGGGCTGAAGGAAGCCTACAGCCCCATAAACAGAGGGCTGAGCTGATAACTCTGTGCACGTTCCCTCTGCCCAGAATGCCTGTTGCCCTTTTATATACTCTTCAAGCTTTTTTTTCTAACTAATTTCCACCCCCCCTTTTTTTTCATATTCTGGCAAATGGAAATTATGCCTGAGCTACATAATTTTAATTCCAGTCAGATAAAAGGGGAAGTAGGTAGGGCGGCGCCTGTGGCTCAAAGGAGTAGGGCGCTGGCCCCATATACCAGAGGCGGTAGGTTCACCTGGCCCCTGCCAAAAACTGCAAAAAAAAAAAGTGAGTAGACACATTTCTATTAACCAAAACGTAGCTTTAAAACGGATAGGAACAGAGGTTACAGTAAGACCCTTACTTCATGAAGTGGGTTTCTTGGTCCTTGTCTGTCTTACCTATATTACACAGCGGAATGCTTTTTGGATTATAAATTAACAAGTGGCTTCAAATCCTGAGTCTGAGACAGACTGAATGTGCCCACTGACACTGCCATTTTGGAGTTTGTTTCTTCATTGTCAAACTTAGCGAAAGAACACTGAGATGATTTTAGAGATACAGTGCATCCTATGGCTCTGAAAATGCTGCCTGCCTATCTCGTTGCAATAGACTCAGGCAGGAAACTCACCCAGCTGGTTTTTTTTTTTTTTTTTTGAGACAGAGACTCATTTTCTCACCTTCGGTAGAGTGCTGTGACGTCACAGCTCACAGCAACCTCCAACTCCTGGGCTTAGGCGATTCTCTTGCCTCAGTCTCCTGAGTAGCTGAGACTACAGGCACCTGCCACAATGCCTGGCTACTTTTTGGTTGCAGTTTGGCTGGGGCCGGGTTTCAACCTGCCACACTTGGTATATTGGTACATGGGGCTGGCACCCTACCTACTGAGCCACAGGTGTCACCCACCCAGCTGTTTTTCTCCCTTTGACTCATTACTAGGTGGAGCAATTAAGAAATAAATGACTCCCAGCCCAGCCAGGTAGGCAGAGTGCTGGATGGAGGAAAGGGGTGTCTTTTTCTGCTCCTCACAGAGGTAGGTTGATACTCAACCAGGCTCTTCCTTGAGATCAGCAGTCACCAGACTTGAAGGTTTCTTCTGAGAGGACTGTACAGGCGTTGCCATCTGTTTTTGGCATGAAAAGTAGGTTTGGATGTTTGAGAATGTGGGGAGTAACTGGCTTCTATTAGAGTGACATCAACAGTGCTCCCATTGGATCCACCTCAAGTTGCAGGAAGGAGGGTGATTTTCTCCCATGCTTGAGCATGATAAGAAACAAGGGCCTAATGTTTACTTGATGATGAAGCTTCAGCTTTTCTCTTTCTTGTCTCTGCTTTGTCTGATATCAATGTAAGATTAACATTCCTGGTGCAAAGCTTGAATCACGATTGCCCCTGCTCTGAAGTCTTCATAACCTCTCTGATACCTAACAAGAAGGCTGCCTTTACTGTTTACAATATTGTTCCATCATTTAGTGGTTGAGGATCTGGGGAAAAGATATTCCCCAAAGACATTCCCCATTCTCTGTCTTGGTTTCCTTATTTATGCAATGTGGATGATTTTAGCATTTATTACAGGGCTATCATGAGGATTGGCTGAGTTAACGCATTTAAGAATTAGAAAAATATTTGTTATTTAATGTTTGTTATTATTAATAATAGTATGTTATTATTAACAATACTGTTATTATTATTAACTGTTGTTAGAATATAAGGCAACCACTTTCTTAAAGAAGTGAAATAATGAATAAGGAAAAGAGCACAAAACTTTGGAATCACTCACTTGTGCATATAAATTCTAGGTCCAAAATCTCTAAATTTGTTGTTAGGCAATTTGCCTAGCAGATTCTTGTTACCAGAAAAGTGGGATTAATAATTCCACTTTAGTGATTAGAAAGGATAGATTCAATTACATTAAATAACATGTAATTAATGCCTGCCCCATTAATAGATGTGTAATATAGTGTAGTGGTTTATTTGTCATTTCATCACTCAAAGGTCTCCCTTTCCTCACAATAAGTATAGATTTTTAATAGTATTGATTTCTGTAAAAATAATTATTTGTGTATAAAAACATAAGGAAGTTAGTAAAATTTTTGAAAATTCACTTGCATAAGATAATCACTAACTGCTATTCATAGACCTTCCTTTTGTGGTTGTTCTTGTGTTTATATACCTACATGCACATACATATGTAATATTCTGAATAAATTACATTATACTTGTTTTATTATATGTACTTTCAACCATTTTTATTGATATATAGTTGACATCTTGTAGAATGTGCATAAAGTATATAATTTGAAAATTTTTGATGTCTCTATATACCCATGAAACTAACACCACAGTCAAGATAATGACTATATCCATCACCCCCAAAAGCTTCCTTATATTGTTCTATAATCTGTTTCCCTTGTCCATTCTGCATTCTGTCACTCTAGATTAGTTTGCATAGATTAGAAGATTTTATCAATGAAAACATGCAGTGTAGACTCTACTTCTGTCTGACTTCCTTCCCTCAACATAATCATTCCGAGATTCATCCATGTTGTTTTACTCATCAATAGTTAATTCCATTTACTCCTGAATAGTATAGAGTAGTAAGGACACATCACAGTATGTTCATCCAGTAACTCGCCAGTGGACATTTGGATTATAGTCAATGTTTGATTATTACAAATAAGTTGCTACGGGTGTTTGGATATACGTCTGTCTGTGAACATGTGTTTTCATTCTTCCTAAATACACAGAAGTGGAATAGCTAGGTCTCAGGGTGAGTCTGTGTTTTCAGACATTTGTCCAAAATGGTTGTACCATTTTACATTCCAACCAGTAGTTTACAAAAGTTTCGATCCAGTTATTCCATAGTCTCACAAACACTGTTTTGTGGTCAGTTTGTTGAAGACATTCTAATGTGTGTGCTACCATGTTGTGGTTTTAATTTATATTTTCCTAGTGACTATCATTGAGAAAACAATATCCCCAAATACAGTGCTTTAGCATGCTGAGTGCTTTGAATTAAAGGAAATTAAAAGGGCTCAGAAATAAATCTCAGAGCCAAGGTCTCTCTCTGATCTTCCCTTACCCCCTGTCTCTCTGATCCTCTTTCTTTCACAAAGCACCAGGAGGGACTTTGCAATTTTCTTACCTAGATTTCCTCCCTAGGAATATCATCAAATAACTGGGAAAGATCAACCATAGGAGAAGAGAAGAGACTAAAAGTTAGCATGCCCAGACTGACTTTTCATGTATTCTTCTGAGGTCAGCTCTAAGAGATTGCCTGGGAGACTTTACCTACATAAGACAACCTTTGCTCACAACGAAGGACTGTCCTTTACCTTCTTCCCTCCTTTGGAGATTGGAGAAACTTATTCCAGGCCAGTGTTCTTTGGGACCATTCATTGCCCCTAAAAATCATTTACTATTTCTCTAAAATTATTTAGAGTCCCCCTGACCCCAACACTTCCCTTTCCTCTATTAGGAGGGTATTTAACCTCAGCCTCTGGTCCTTTTTTGTTGCATATTTTCAGGAATCTTGTGTTCACATACATATTAATAAATTTGTATGTCGTATTCTCCTGTTACCTGTCCATTAACAGTTGTTTCAGCTAACCTTCCAAGGGAGCAGAAGGTAAGCTTTCTCTCTGTTCTTGTACTCGGGTTTCTGAAAATCTTTTTAACTACTTGTTTTTCATCCATAGATCTTCCGTGTGACATGGCTACTTAAATATTTTGTCTTGTCTTACTGTTTTCTTATTTTTCAGTTTTAAGAATGTTTTATATATTTTGGATACAAACTCTTTCTCAGTTATGTTTCTCACAATTTCTAAACTGTATGTCATTTTCTTAAGTTTTATTCAAGTAACAGGAGTTTTTAATACTAGGTAAGAGACCTATAATATCCAGTGTAATTTTGAATAACACAGTTGGTTTTTTGCATTTTCATGCAAATTTTAGAATTAGCATATGAATTTCTATGAAAAAAGTATGCTGCAGTTTTGATATGGATTGCTTTGAATTTGAGAGATCAATTAGAGGCAATTGGCATCTTAAAATATTATTACATGTATTAATTTATATTTTAAGATATCAAAAGTAATTTAAATTAATAGAATATTTTATATAAATTAGTCATTTATATAAACATTTCTATTTTTCTTCTCTTTTTCTCTCTTCCCTTCACACCTCTTTCAAGAAAAAATGTAATCAATGATTATATCATTATATATCCCACCATTATTATCCCATGCTGAAAGAAATGCTCTTAAAATTTGTTATGGTCATAAAATGTGCCTCTTGATCTCTAATGACAGGGCACCTGATGGACTTGTGGTCGCTGCTACTGAACTCTGAAATCCTCCATCCTATTGCCATGAAGGCTTAGAGTCTGCACGCAGCCAGTGATAGGAAGTGGCAAGTCAACTCTGGCAAGTTCATTTCTGCAAAGCATGGAATCTTGGCAGATAATTTTGACTAGAGGACTCCCTAGTTGTTGCCAAGTTTGTTAAAACTGCACTGTAGTGAAAGTCTCTTTCATCAGACCTTCCTTGTTCCCTCTCTTCTTCATGAAGAGTTTCCCAGACTTCTCCAGCAACTGCCTCACTTGCCCTCACAGAAATTTTTTCTTATAAATTTCTTGCATATCTAATGTACCTTAATGCCTGCTGTTTGCAGAACTGGTACTAAAAAAAACATTTCTCTGCATCTTTCGCCCTTAAAATATATCATGATAATCCTTTTAAATCAACTGGTATAGGTCAAACACATACTTTTTAATAGATGTGTTATATTCCATAGATATTATGTTGTTTAGTTTACTTAATCATTCTCTCAATACATTTTTCCCTACTTGAAACAAAATGTTAATCAATGTTCTCTGTGTGTATGTCTGAGTCTATTTCCTTACATTGGCAAGATTTCTTCGTGGGATAGACGCTTACATGTGGAGTTGCTATATTTTTACAATGAAGAAATATTGCCAGTCTGCTTTCTAAAATGACAATGGAGAACATCACTATCACCTGAAATCTCCGCAACAATTTGAGTTAATACTTAAGGTGTTGGTCTTACAGTATGTGTAAAGTAGTATCTTCTATTATTTTAATTTTTATTCCTCTAAATACTAAGGCAACAATATAAAGTCTATAGAAAAACAATTTCCTAGAAAATATTAACTACCAATATTGAACTGATAAAATAAAAACTTAAGTAACCAATACATTTTTTAAATTGTTGGTTTATAATTTCTCATTCACGCAACAAATAGTTTCAGAGCAAATCTTAAAAGAACAGGTGTTATTATCAGTTCATGTTCATTTAAGAAGAAAAGTACCAAGGAAGATAAAGCTAAGCTCTGTCTGATGTTATGAAGAAAAATTAACTATTTTAAACCACTATACACCAGCAACATACAACTAAATATTTAAAGCGAATGTTGTCATAAACAAAATGATCTAAAATAAAATTATAATTAAATAGTTTAAAATACTTTCAAAAATGGATAGCTATGGTAGAAAAGAAAATATAAAAAGAAGATTAAAGTGTGTTATATAGAAAGAGAATTCTGCATTATTTAAACTAAAGAAATTGATGGTAAAAGAGTTTGTTCAGAAATTTTAACATGATTTCTCTATTTTGTTCAAGCTATAGATAAGTAGTTTTTCAATGAATTAGATTTTTAATAATTTCTTGTTTAAGTCCTGTTCTTCATTTTTGCTCTTTTCCTCCTTTGGGGATTTCTAATATCTGCACGTTTTATCTCCCAGTTTAAGGCTCCCACTCTCTCTTGATATCTATCTTTTTGTATTTTTTCCCTATGTTATGAAATCTTTATTCTATGAGCCCTACAGGCCATTGCTTAGCTTCCAAGAATAATTACCAAGTTTTATCAATTGGTAAAATTTTAAATTTGGTAACCATTTTTTATTGTACACAGTTTTTATAAAATCTTTTGGTGATTATTTTTTGTATGTACCACAATCCAGTTTTTGTAAAGGCTAATTAGTGTTTTTTTTTTTTTTTTATCCAAGTCATCACATTCCTCCTTATTAATTCTTTTCCACTAATTGCAACATGATCCGGTCTGCTTCTTTTTCTTCTCTAGCTGATGAGTTTCCCAAGAAGTTATTTTTCTTTGCCCATTCTCGGCTTACCTGTAGCTCAAGATCAGTTGTGTTTTATTTTTTTTAAGTCAGTGACAATCCTAAGAGTGGAGAAGGTCAGTGGTCTCCCCTTTTGAGGGCTGATTGTATACTGGCTCTCAGAGAGAGGTGCTTTGCACTCTGAGCTTCTTAGCTGCAATGGCCAGGAGGCCCCCAGCGTCAGAGGTGGAGAGTTCTTAGCATACAGTGCCTCCCCTCCACTTGGGCGCTCCATGGAAACCTAAAGACCTCTGGGTGACCTCAGTTAGATTTTTCAAAACCTGTTGGGCCTTTCTCCTTGAGGATTTCTAGAGAGTTACTTTATTTCTAATTTTTGTCCATGGACTCTTGGCCACTGGTCTGCAGGTTCTCTTCAAGACCAGAAATAAACAGTCTTAACCCTGACTACTCTTCACCAAAACCCCAATAGATTTCAAAGGTTTTTTTTTTTTAAGTTTTTAAAAATTTTATTTATAAGTTTCGTGTGCAATATTCTTATTTTCTCTTAAATATATTTAACACAAATTTCTTCCATTTTATACAATTAGGCAGAGAGCAAAAAGAGGCCTTAAATATTCTGAATAACCCATGGATAAGAAAAATCTTAAATTGAAATGTGTACAAGATGAGACAGGACACCCGAGTGTATGCAGTCGACACAGGGATCTGGGTTTAGGCTCTGCAGAGCACAATGTCTGGCTTGGTTCTCAGCAGCCTCTCAAGAACTGCTACAGGTCATGAAAGGCAGTCTATGCAGACCTTCTGATTTTTAAAGAAAAGCTAGAAACAGGAATTTTTGGAAAAGAAATTTTTAGAATTTAAAAAAATTGCCATATACTGCATTTAAAAAATTTATATTGTGTTAAGCAAATAAGTATATCTGCAGGTGGTCAGTTGTGACTTTTCAAGTAAAACTTAAACTATGAATTTATTTTTCTCTTGTGTCTCACCTCCCACTGAGTGGTAAAATATTCCTTGATCCTGACCTGTCCATGATCCCTCCCCACCACTGGCTACTGAAAGCACTGAATATATCTCCTATAACATGTTATATCTTTCTGTACACTTTATGTTTTTATTTGTGCTCAATTTCTCTATCTTCTTTATTAAAGTGAATATTCCTTGATGGTAAAAATGTACTCATTCTATTATCCCTTGCCTTGTCTAGCTAATGTCGCTATCACAGAATGAGTTCAATAAAAAGGTATGGACTCAACTCCTCTTTCTCCCTCATATTAAAATTGCTATTCATAGACATCCAGCTAAATCTCAAGGAAAGCAGGTATGTGAATAAAGCCAGTCAGAATAATGCAGGAAGGAATGATAAGCTTTCCCCTCAGGGGTATTTGTATGTAAAGGACCATCTTCTTAACGCCTAACCTCTCTCTACATTCCACATGGGAGGAATCTGGATCTCTGTTACTACTGTCAGGGTTTCCATATTCATTTTGATGACCATAATATTTGGCCTGTCTGGGTCTCTCTGCCTATACCTCAAGCTTCTGAAGGAAGAAACCTCTGGATATTTTCTTCAGGAATTGCAAAGGGAACACAGATGCCAAGTAAAGGAAATTTGTCTTTCTTCATTCCCACCTGCCTCTGTTTCTTTCTCTTCTCCTAAAAAGAGATTTTGGTGCTTCCTCTCATATTGGGGGCTAAAGATTTCATTTCAACTGAAGTTTTTGTCTGTGTGTTAACTATACTTTAGAGGGAATTATGTATGAATGTTTTTGGATTTGGTATAGTCATATTCTCTCTAATCACATGATTTCGAGTTGCTCACTACTTTCAGCACTTTTCTGTATGTAACTCAACTTTTAACCATAAACGAAGTGATTACCATATTACAAGAAAGTAAGAGGAGGGGTCAAGTTTTGGCAAAGGACTCTAGTATGTGTAAAGGAAAAAGTTACAAGTTTAAACAATGATCACGCTGATTATTAATAATCATAATTATAATTTAATGAACTACTATCATATCCAAGATTAAGTAATCTTTCCAATAACCTTTTGGGAAAGTATTGTATTTCTATTTTACATGTAAGAAAATTAAGGCATATGAGCTTAATTAGTCCAAGGATGCAGGGCTAATATATGGAGGGTATAAGACTCAAACTCAGGCCGTCTAACTGCAAGGGCCTCCAGAGCTCTTCACTATGCAAACCACTGCCTTTCCCTAAGGAGCACAGAGTGTTTTCCGTATTAGAATGAATACAACATATTATTACATAACATTGTTATTAAATGCTGTTGAGTGATTAAGTACAACTATTCATAAGTTCATATTGAGAAGAGAATGCCTAGCTCATCCTGCACAAGTCTAAAGGAGCTTGTGATCAGACAATAGAATATAAATCCCATAGCCCACAATGTGACTAAGAGATACTGCTCTGACAACCCCTTTCGTTCTAGGGATCTTAAAATAAAAATCACATCTTGTTAGCAAATCCTTTTAGTTAGGTAAAATTTTAGCTAACTAAGCATTATAGATCTTTGTGGGGCCCAAGGGTCACATTATTAATCCAATTAAAACTATTCCCTTCTGTCTACTAGAGAAATCGGGATTGTTCTTTGCAACAGAATTCTGGCTTAACTCAACGAAGAGCTCTGGGGCTCTCTCACTTTATTTAAAAAGCCTCCCAGGCCCCTATCCCACAGTGGTATTAATAGTGCCTAGAGATTCCAGTGTACAAAACATTGCACATTTGTGGAAATGGAGGATCGTGGGAGTAGAGAGGGGGAGGTGACAGGAGCCTTTGAGGGCAGTGGTAAACATGGGCAGACTTCGTCAGAAAGTAAGTTCCAGGATGTAGCATTGCTGTTTTCTCAAATTCTTTCTTTTATTTTTATTTTTTATAACTAGAAGATTGGAATCTACAAATAAGACTATGAAAAATGTGAAATCCGAGTTTTACTCTTATTAAATTTTTGAGTCTAGGTTTCTATAACTCATAAAGAAACTCTGAAGTGGGTGCAATAGAGATCAACAACGATAATTTCAAGTAACACCCTTGAAGAAGTGCTGAGGGAGTGAGGAATTATTTAGTGTGAAACAGAGAAGATTGGGGAATAATTTCAACATTGCTCAAAGATATGAAGAAAAATTATTCATCTCCTTTCCATTGAGAGCCTAACAGCAGGAAATGGGCTTTTGCTGCTATCTAAGGAATTCATGTTATTACAGAAAATAGTTTCCTCAGGCAAAAGTTTTGAGGTATTTTTTCAGGAATGGAATGTGGAGAGAGATTTGTAGATCTCTTTTTCTAAAAGTCTTTAAACACAAAATGTTCCCTCATCAGTATGGTGTTGTTTATATGTAATTCTGCAAAAACACGTAGGGATGAAAATGATAGCATTTCCTGAATTCTTAAGACCTAAAAATGGTCTGGATCATTTTTTTTCTCTGAAACAACTTTGATAATATGTGGCTAAGTATAGTAACATATATTTTAATTTGTTATTTTTTGATATTGGCTATTTGCATGCATTCATGCACACAGAAATTTGTATTTTAGGCATGCACATATAAAAATTAAAATGATATAATGTACATAAAACTGCTCTAGGAAAACCTTATAATACATGTTGTGCAATATAACTTTTTCTTACACACATAAGAACCCACTTCTGAAATACAATAAAAGCACTTCATTGTCAAAAAAAATGGAGAAAACATTGATTCATCTTGTTCTGAAATGTTGGCCTCAGGGAGCATCCCTCCCTGTGACTGCTCTTCTGTGCCCGCATGGACCTTGACCTGGGGATACTGTGCAGATAGGGAACCCTTAGTCAAAGGCTTCTGACTGTTCTTAGAGCTGGTCTAGGTAGAGTCTGTGACTACAGCTCTCCCCAGATTCAGCTTGTTGTCATTCACTTGTGTTGTGGATGTTCTTTTCTCCCACAACTGTGGACAAGAGTTTTAAATACTCCCTTTTGAGTATCATACCCTACTTAGGACCAAGGACTTTATTTTCTAATTTCAAAGACACTGGAATCTCATTAATTAGAACAGCTAATATTATAAATTTAAAGTTTATGATAATTTGGAAAAGGGACTGATTGAAAATTATTTTTACTTGGTAAAGCTTTCCCTCAAATTGTTCTAAATTGCAGCTCGAGCTAAATTGCAGGAGGAATTCTTAAAATACTTAAGTGAATGGGTGATTTTGAAACACTTTTAGAAACGCCCACATGCTTACAATTTACATGCTAACTTGAAAGCACTTCTGTTTTTTCAGACTGAGTTCCTTAGCCCCTCTCCTCAGAGTTTGTTAATCTAGCTTGGAATAGTTTAGCTGAAACTAATACATTTGTATTCATTTTAAAATTACACCATGATTTTTTTTTTTTCTCACTCAGCCCTGATTGATTTTTTCCTTTCTTGGCCAACATTGGTAAGGTTTCTTCATATTTTTGTGCTTCTATACAATCATTTCAAGTAGAGTACTAAATTTGACCAGTCTTCAAAATGTTACAGAGAGAAATCGTATATACACCCCCTTTCTGCTGCTGGAGGTGTGTTCCCCCTCTTTATTGTTCCCCTCGTTTGCTTATCAATCTTTCCTGGTCAATAAACTATGTCCAGGGGCAGCACCTGTGACTCAAAGGAGTAGGGCACCAGCCCCATATACAGGAGGAGCGAGTTCAAACTCGGTCCCGGCCAAAAACTGCAAAAAAAAAAAAAAAAATAATAATAATAAATAAATAAATAAATAAAAATAAAAAATAAACTCTGCCCTGTCACTTAAAAAAAAAAAAGAAAGAAATGTTGATATCACTGAGGTTTAGCCAAGAGATTTTTTTTAAGTATCATTCTCTGATCATACTTATTGAGTGCCTACTCTAGGTCTGGCATTGAGCTTGACTATTGAGGAGCTAAGGGATTTATTTAAGGCAAACGTATTCATTGACTCCACTGAGCTTAATAGAGGATATAGCTAATGAGAACTGAGATAAAGGTGATCAAAAGTCGAAAAGAGTGGATAAGGTAGATTCAAATAAAGACTCTAAGAGGAAGGGTTATCTACAGAGAAACAGTAGTATAATTTAAATGACTGACAATAAATGAAGAGGGGGAAAGTGTCCACTGGGCTAGAGGGACAGTCTGTCTGAAAAGTCTATTGTGTTTGGAATATTGAAGGTAGGTGTGTTTAACATGGAAGGAGAAAGTATCAGGAAATGAGGCTGGAGGATTAATCCGGACCCATCACAAAGGGCCATGTCAGCACTGTTAAGAATATCATATGTTATCTTGTGGGTGAGGAGGAGTCCTTCAAACGTTTTAGAAAGAGTAGACATAATCAGATTTAAGTTTTCTAAAAAGACTACTATGAAAAGGACTGATGGGAATAAGAATCGATTCAAAAAAACAAATATGGAGACTGTGGAAATAATCTAGACTGTATTGGTGTAACAAAATAATGACCTGGAATAATATCAGTACTTTGGAGAGAAGGAAGGAACTGAACGGGAGTTACTGATTTATAAGGTGTGGGGTGGTAAGGGAGTAAATGGATAGATAACTTCAGTTTTGAATATGTGCATTTTTATATGTGAATGAGAAGTTCAAAGACATAGAGAGAGTGCACAGTTGAAAATGTACACATGAAACTCAAGAGAGGAAAGGGTACCGATGCTCCCAAGCTTGGAGTTAGCAGCCCCACCGTGGTGGCTGAAGCTGTGG
>NW_003852397.1:731587-733833 GCF_000181295.1 Otolemur garnettii | reverse complement strand
TCCTTTTTGTTAATGGGAGAGACTTGAGCCATATTTAATATGGATGGGAAAGTGGGATTATCCTCTTAGTGGGAAGGAGAGAAGACGGCTTTCATCTCGGCAGGAGAGATCTGGGGAGAGTGGGGCGGACGCTGGTGACTACTTCCTTCCTCGCGTTTTCTCTCCGGTGGCGTATTTAGCATAACATAATTAGCTTTTCTAAGGTATTCTCGTTATTGCTTTATTTCATGTGTTAGTTTTGTCTATTAATTGCTTCTAAGTGCCTGGAAAGCAGATCACAGTTTGCACCATTTCCAGCAGTGAGGTTAGAAATGCTGCTCAGAATCACCCCCAAATGAGTCCTGAAAATCTGAGGACAAGATAGTTAACCGTTTTTCCTTCTTATAGAAACAAAGTATTAACAGATCATGAAAATTCAATGTCAACCAAAGTCTCTCTGTCCTTTTTCTGGAAATACAGGCTGCCTGGCTCGTCTGAGGGGAAATGGGAAATACTCTCTCATCAGTGATTAAAACAATCCTGCTCCTTTTGTCTTTATATCCACTTCTTTATCTATGTTTCTACATATCTACATACCTGTGTGTATGTATCTATAGAAAGATAGATGCCTAGAAATACAGAGATACATCAGAGAGAGATTGGCCCTTTTTTCCTAGATAAAGGAAAAGCAAGGTTTATTGTATTTCATCAGAAGTCTGTAATTTCTGACTAGTATCAGGGAGAAAGGGTTTCTGCCCGTCTCTCCTTCATTGGTGTTTCCTGGTCTAGTCCACAGATACCAAGCTGCTTAGCCATGGGCAACTTTCTATGTTACTTATGTAACACGTGGGTAAGCAAGGCCAGCTTGGAGACTCGGGATGTTTCTTATTGAAGGCAATTCCCTCCTTAGGGGAGAGGACTGAGGCAGGCTGGCTAGACAATGTACTGAATAGTGAACAAACAAGTCATGAGGCCCATTAACCAGTGTCTGGTAATTGTATCCTGATATCTAATCTCAGTGCAATCAGTGGAATCTAAGAATGGTCATGACCAAAGTAGGAAGACATCCTCAGGTCTGGCAGATACTCGTTTAGTGACGCTAACTCAGTGATACAGTTATAACTACTGTGTACTTTGTAGGCTGATTTCTAAACTGTTGTAAGATATGGTGAGACATGGTTCCTGTTAATAGTTTAAAAATGTAGAATTGAGAAGTGTGCATCCAGAATGAGGTGACACACCAGGTCTCACTGTTGAAATATGCGAGTGCTTTTCATTTCTCTTTTGATTTAAGGAGCTAATATAGACAATTGATAAACAATGACAGAGTTCAACACCTCTCAGAACAGAGCGTTTCAATTATTTCTGCTCCCTGCTGCCATTCTGAGTAAGCATCACAGGCAACAATATTTTGCATTTCACTTATGTCTCTGTGCTTTTGTGTTTTGTGCCTACTTCCCCTAAAACTGTATCTTTAAGTAAATGTTCCTGAAACAGAGTCCAAGGTTCACTTGTCACTGTCTTCCCCAGTGACCTGTGCTCTTCTCTTTGGCCTGAGTGTCAAAGGGACACACCCTTACCATACTTATTTCTCTGCCTCAGGGTTCTTCTTACATAAATTATTAATTGGCACTTCCATTTTATTCAAGAAAGGTAGCTTGAAAAGTGTTGTGGTATTTTATTTAGGTGGAACAGATTCAGCTTCCCAAATCCTCCCAAGTTGAAGTTCAGCTGTGGGGAAATGTTGTGCTGTGCACATGAGTCAGCCTGCACGCAGCTCCACGCGGCTCTGTGTGTGGAATCTGGCTCCAAGGTGCAATTTGACAGCTTGTATTTGCTTACTAACCATCCCACAGCAGGGAGATGTTTGAGTCTGGAATAAAAGTTGTTTATAGATACTGTAAAAGTTGTCCATTGGCACCGAGTGTGTAAACATTTAGAATTGTGCAAACTCTGGTTACAGGAGGCGTTATTCAGGAAATTTTCCACTAGGGCATGACTATTTCTCTCATTCTTCTTCAACAGAGCTATTTTTCTTCTTCCCATTTTCTCCCATGCCTAAATATAGTGCAACTCGGAGTGGGCCAAAATCACATGAGTGTCTTCTTGTCTATTTGTAGGACTATATTTCATTCTTCCCATAGGATATATGTGCTCTCTTTTCCTGAAAATCCTCAAAGAAATAGATTCCCCAACCATTCTTCCTATTCTTAGGACCAGCACTTCATTTGTTCCCAGACACTGAGGGACAAATATAATAATTCATC
>NW_003852397.1:727387-731258 GCF_000181295.1 Otolemur garnettii | reverse complement strand
TATCACATATGTGTTAAAAAAAATTCTGTTACCTTTTCTATTACCAGTAAAATATTATTTTAAAAATCTTCTGTGTGGACCCATTAAATAATATTTTTCACACTGATTCCATCTTCTAGGCAGTCTTTTTAGTACCACAGACAACAGTATTTTTTCAAACATCCTGTTTCTCTTTTAGACTCTTACCTATTTGTTTTCAATATCATTTTCTCTTTTTTTCAAGCCGTCTTGGGCCTCATTCTTGTAGAAAAGTCTTTGGGAATTGTGTTCCTGTGCCCTGATAAAGTACAGAGCATTTCAATTTTAGTCCTTTTGTTGTAAAAAGCTACTCAAAAAAAAAAAAATGCATCAAGGCTGAAATGTCCCCATCGTCTTTAAGACATCAGGTAAAATAGTGAGCATGATGGCTTGATTTCTAATTGAGTGAATTCACTTTTCTACACTTCAGATTCCTCTTTTTTGTACTAAGCTGTAAGAGCCAGGTGCCTATCCAGGTGAGCCACAGAGGTTCCCAGAGACCCTGTCCTCTCTGTCTTTGTGTCCCAATCATCTGCTGTGCCTGACAATTTGTTCCAACCACTGCCCTTTCACTGAAATGCTTTCCCGTTCATTCCATTTGGATAAACACATTGGTCAGAGTTTGGACCTCCCCATGCTTGATTCTTAGCAGTTGTCCCCGTGGCCTACACCTTCTTTGACATCTCCTCAGCCCTCTATGATGACTCTTTCTATTTCTCCTTAGCTGCCTGGATTTTTCTTTCAAGGCTCTGTCCTAAACTTTTGTTCTTCTTTTTTATATGCTCTATCGTTTAGAAATCTCAGCCAGGACTAATAGCTTCATTTATCACTTCTGACTGATCATTCTCAGACTTAAAATCCCTGAGCTTCTTAAAGTGATCTGTAGCACATAGATCCAACTGGTCACACCATAGACACCTAAGATTCAACATGTCCCAAACTGGACACATGATTTTCCCTCCGTATCTATCCATTCATCACCAAAGTGGTAATTAGACTAGAAACTCAAGTCATCCTAGCCTCCTTCCTTTTCATCTCTTTCCTTAACTAATAATCACTAGAATAGTAATCGTTACTCCTAAACTTAAAAAGCTGGCCAGTGTCGACCCAGTTGTTACTGTGGCCTCCAGGGTCCTGTAAACTCTGAGTCCTGCCCGTCCCTCTTACTTTACCTCTCACTTCTTTTTGTCAGGCTCGTTCCTCCAATGCTGTCCTTGTCTCCGCTCCTCCCACATGTGCTGCTTCTCACTCTAGAACCTTCTTACTTGTTGTTACCATTTCAATTTGATTCTACCTCTCGTACTTTTTTAAATAAATTAATCTTTCAAAGTTTAATTACTACTTGTTCATAGGAGTTTCCCTAATAATCCAGATCAACTCACATACCCTGTTAAATGCTCTGATTAGATCATGTTAGGAAGTGAAAGTTTGTGTTCCCTCTAAATTTGTATCTTGAACCCCTAACCTCAAGTGTGGCTGTATTTGGAGATGAGCCCTTTAAGAAAGTGATTTAAGAATAAATGAGGTGGTAAGGGTGGGTCTCTAATCCCAAAGGACAAGTCTTCTATTTGGAAGAGAGGAAGAGATACTGGAGAATTCACTCTTCTTCTTTCTCCTTGCAAATGAACAACAACAACAAAGACCATGTGAACTCGCTGGGAGAAGTGGCCATCTGTAAGCCAGGAAAACAACCTCCCCAGAAACAGACCTTGCCAGACCTTGAGCTCGGACTTCTAACCTCCCAAAGAATGAGATAGTAAATTTTGTTTGTTTGTTTGTTTTAATTAATTTTTTTTTATTTTGCAGTTTTTACCCAGGCCAGGTTTGAACCCACCACCCCCAGTATATGGGGCCACCACCCTACTCCGTGAGCCATAGGCACCACCTGTAAATTTTGTTTGTTTAAGCCACCCACTCTGTGGTATTTTGCTATGACATCCTGAGCTTCCTAATATGGGTCTTGGATTCTTTTTCTTTTATAGCATTCATCATAATTGTAAGTAACTCATTGTTAAATCGGTCCTTTTATGGCTGTCTCTCCTTAGTTGAAGACTCCTTGCATGAAAGCCCATATTGGACTTGTCTTCTTCAGCCCTTGGCCTCCAGTGTCTGCATCATGGTACTCAGCAAGAAAGTATAGTGATTGAGTGAATGTTCAGGAAGAAAAGGTACTGAAAAGGGCAACTCTTGGAAATTGGTTACTTAGAAAAGCAGAATTTCCCAACAAGCAGAAATAGGGCCTGTGATTGGACCTCGGATAAACACAAAAGATGGTAAAACAGCAGATCGTAAGACAAAAAAGAAGTTTGTTGCAATAGGGCACCTTGGAAATTCATCAGCAGTTTTATCCACGGCTGAAATAAATAATTATGCTTTTACAGTTCAAAATCCAGCATGATTTCATCATCTGTCAACACCCTTTTCTCACTTCTTTATCCCTACAATCCTCCTAGAAGACCTGTTATTTGGAAATAAATATGAAATTATCAGCAGTGCCCCAATATAGCAACTTGAAGGTATTGTTTATCTACTTTTTTTGCTCTGAATGATTCTCCTTATTTTCTCTCCTAGCTAGGAGACAAGCATAACTTTTAAGTAAGTTTTTATCAAATTTGAGATTTGTTGGATAAGCTTTAGTGTATGTGTGAACCCCCTAAAATTATATGCTCCTTTTGTTTCAATGCATACATAACATGTGTTTTGTGAGAAAGGGTGACAGAAAGCTTGGGAGATGTATATAGTACTTTGGGAATCTAAAAAATAAACTCTGGGAAGAGGCAACTTGACTCTGAGTAAATGACTAATGCAGCCACCAGAAGGAAAGACAGAGAAGGCCCTTTTCTTTCCCTAATGCATCACGTTGGAGTCCTCCGCCTGAAGTGTTGACCTGGACTTGAGGTTGTCGCAGTCTGCCTTCTACTCCCATTTGCTGTGCTCTATTTATTGCCTCACCTCTTTTCGCCTTGTAATGCTAAATATTTCAAGGCTTAAATTAGCCACTCACTGCCTTGAGCTCTTCAGAGTAGTGAAAGTTCAGTATTAATCAAATAAATAAATTTTGAACTCTGAAGTTAGAAGCTGAATGACAGTTATACTGCTAACCAGAAATTTCTAGTTGGTGGTAAAATATTGAAGAATTCAATAGAAAGACATATATCAAAACTATTCTTAGAGCTATTAGGTTTAAAATATAGTTATTTAATATGAAAGAGTATCAAACGCATGCATAACAGAAAAATTTACAATGATCTGATTCCTCTGGCTTAAATAGTTGTTCAAATTTATAAGTTTTTTTTTAAACTTGTCATATTTTGCTGACTTAATACCTTCAGATTATAAAGTTGAGCTAACACATATTAGTATAAAATATGGTTAATGCATGTACAGATTTAAAATGAGTTAGCGGAACTAAATTTAGCTTGACTATTATCCATTTCAAATATATAATCATTTAGGGTAATGAATGCCTGGAAATAGAAATACACTAGGCGTGGAGTAAAACCAAGCCACTTACAATGTCTAAACAAAGATTTTTATTTCCTGCTGCAGAAATTTCCAGGACCTATCAGGAAGCATTTTCCCTTCTTATTAAGAGAACAATGGTTTTAATGGAGTTACAAGGATGTCTAAGTAAAATACTACATTTTTCCCTTCACCAGGCAGTGGTGCCTAATGAGACAGAAATGAGGGTCGCTGGGCAGCCTTTTGGGAACATTCTTAAAGATGACTGAGGCATCTGGGAGGCTGCCTCCATGTTACCTTTCATTCTTCTTCCTTCTTCCTTTCTAAAGCATGAAAGTAGCAACTGAGCCTAGAGAATGGAATCCCTGGGCTGATGCAGGAAAAAGGGAAG
>NW_003852397.1:725438-726921 GCF_000181295.1 Otolemur garnettii | reverse complement strand
GACTTAAGATGTGAGACTTGAGGAGGTGGTGTAAGCAATTTTTATTGGGGACAAGCGGGTAAAAAGCAAGGAAGAGGGGACATAGGGAGGCTGAATAATGCAGGAAAAGGAAACTATGAGGGAACATTTAGGATTCTGAAAAACAAAAGGATCCATGTTCCTTTCCCTGCCTGCACTTAACTGCACTTACTTAAGAGGGAGTCATAATCTAGAATCCTTTTCATCTACCCCCAAATTTGAGCCCTTGTCATGAACTGTATAGACAAAAGCGGCATTTATCTATTCAAAGCTACAATCACATGAAAACATTTTAGCTAATCAAAAAATGTCCTAATATCAATATGAAAAAATGAAACCCTTTCCATAACACTCCAAACTCGATCAAACATTTAAAACCCATCTTTGGGAATATATTAAAAAACAAAAACAACAAACAAATGAAAACATATTTAATCAGAAATAAAAAGAAAACCCAAAACAGAAAGGGACAAAAGATAATCCAAAATTATCTGGATTCAGGAAACACATGGATGGAAGCAAAGACAAAATCCTTTTGTGACACGAAGACTAAACTACGAAACCTCCATGTGAACATGAATGAAAATAACAGTGTGGTAAGGGTTGTTGAAGAAAAGACGGAAAATAATTGAGAGAATGGGAACGTGGGTGAGTTACAAAATATGAAAAGTAGCAGAGAGAAAGTAACGGAAATAGAAGACGGGTAAAAAATATCTTACAACGAGAGTCCCTGACAAAGATAAAAAAGCAGTGGAACCCAATTAATATTTAAAGTTATAATCCAAGAAAATGTTTCGGAAAAATATTTCTGTATCTTCACATTGAAGGGGTCCTGTGGGTGCCTGGGAATATTGCAAATGTATCTGGACTATAAACTCGATTAGTTCCAGTGGTCTATTTGTATATCCTGTATGGCTACCATGAAATGTTAATGACTATAATGGGGGAATAGACATGGAAATCTGATGTGAGTACTTCAACTACACAGTTTTCCATTGTCTTTGCTACTTCATTCCCTTTACATTTCCACAAAAATTTTTGAATCAACCTTTCAATTTCACAGTAAAACTTGTTCCAGTTTTCTTAGGATCTCCTTGAATCTATAGATTAATTCGGTGAGAATAAATGCATTTACAATATTAAATCTCCCATGAATATAGTATATCCCTATCATTTCTCTCAATAGTGTTTTATATTTTTCAGTGGTCAGTATTTGTTTTAATTTGTATGTTTCAAAGATAAATATATAAAAATATTTTAAAGTACTTTTCTTTTGAAGATGGAACAGGTTGATAGATTCAGAGTACATCTTGATAGATACAGCCATTAGTGAAGGCAAGGTAATGCACTCCTGATTTGATGCATTTCTTTGTTGAGTGAAAATTTAAGAATTGTAAACATCAGCATCAAGTGACAAACTTTATTTTCATTTGTGATACTAAAATACAAAATTATATTTCAACCT
>NW_003852397.1:709905-724620 GCF_000181295.1 Otolemur garnettii | reverse complement strand
TCCTGGTAACCACCCTTCTACTCTGTTTCGATAAGCTTAGGTGTTTTTAGATTCTCTATATGAGTAAGATCATGAAGTATTTGTGTGTGTCTAGTTAATTTCACTCAGCTTAATATCCTTCAGGTTCTGCCGTGGTTTTGTACCTGGAAGCATTTCCTTCTTTCTTAAGGTGAGTAATATTTGATTGTGTAAACAGAGTGCATTTTCTTTATCCATTCATCCATTGATAGTCACTTCGGTTGTGTACAGATCTTGGCTATGTGAGTAATGCTGCTCGTTACATCTGTAATGACTTTATTTCCAAATAAGCCCGCATTGTGAGGTACTGGGGGTTAGGGTTTCAACACGTGAGTTTGGGGTTCCATCATTCAACCCACAATGACAATTATTACTACATTGTGGATATTCTTAACAGACACATCTATATAGTTATGCAAATCCCTACTTTACCATAAAATATGCCAGAATTAAAAAATAAAAACTATAAAATCTCCAGGGAGAGACCAGAACATTTGCACAAGTGCATTAATGTAAGGATATATTGGCCTGTGTGCAAGTGAAGCATCCTTTTTCCCTCTTTATTGAAAAGTTTACATTCCTTCCTTAGAGTAGAATATATATTTATTCACATCATAACATATCCCATCTTGCTTCACTATTATCTTGAATATGTCTACTTTCCTTATTAGATTGTAAATTGTAGAAGTTGATTCTGTACAATTTTATTTTTAATTTGATGTCAGCGTGCTGCCAATAGTTATTTCTTCACTGAAGGGATGGCAAGTGATGGTGATAGTAAAAAGGAATTGATATTGCCTAAAGTTAGAACATACCCGCTGGCCACCTGGCTAGGGAGCCACCGCCATGTTTGGGTTCTTTTTTTCCTGGAGAAGGTTTAGAACTCATCCTTGCTCTGTTTCTTATTTCATCTCTTGAAAGAAAAAAGTTGGCTTTGGATGTGTGAAAATCTAAGGACATTCAATCTAGTCTTTTAAATTATTTATTTTTCCATATTTATATTTTTAAATAAATGCATATATTGAAAAAAGGAATTGATTACATAGATATGATTAAACTTTGTATTGCTATCATTATACTTTTAAAATATGCCATTTATTTTATTTTGAGTGAACATTCTTTATTTGCATGGTGCCTTTTATTTCAGATGACTGCCCACAGTTTGTTAAGTAGATATATAGGAATGGCTGCACATTCTTCTATATTGTACTCCAGGGTGAAATGTGGCATCTGCTACGCACCCACAACACAGCACCAGAATGATTCTATTACCCAGGGGGAACATCGAGCCTGACTGAAAGAACAGTGGATCAGATTTAGGACAGTCGAAATATAATTAACCTAAGATAAATTTGATTAGGAATGTAGAATTAAACTACTATTTTGCTAAGAAATCCATTGACTCTTTTTGGGAAAACGGTAAAACCACCACAACAACAAAAAACCAACCAACCAACCAAACAAACAAAACCCCCTCAGGCAGTTATAGAGTACAATCAAACTTACATTCCCCATAATTACAAAGGAAAATATTTGGGGAGCTATAGATTTTATAAAAGAAAATGGAAGTGGCAGATACAGTTTCAAAAAATATCAGGATTTTCTTCAGTCTTTCAAATTGCAACGGGAATTGGAAATAAGTGCAGTGCAAATAAACAAACACAATAAATGCAATCGTAGAAATGCTGCAGGACCCGGGACCATAGTAGGAATCAGCCAAGCAACTTTAAGGTCATGGCTTTGAGTTTTTGAAATTTATGAGACTTTTGCATCAGACACCATAATAGAGCAGGATTTATTTTCATCTAAAAATACATAGATTTTTCCAATTTTTACTCAAACGATCAAGCGGGAAGATGCACTTGCTTATTTTGAGGATTCCAGTACTCCTGTGTTTTCCATAGTTCAGTTTAAGGCAGCAAAAATAAGCGCAAGTTTTGAAATCACACTGACTTTTCTTCAAATGTCGTATTAGACATATTCCAGAGCTTACAGTCAGAAGCTCTTTGCTCATTGAAGGAGATGACAGGTAGATTCTCACCCAGCAATTTAAATTGTTATTTTTCCTTTAAAATTTTTTAGCAAGCACTTATGGTGTATCCTCAATAAATAAAGTGCACAGGCAGCCAAAACTTTCTCTTTTGCAAGTATCTTTTCTAGTTTGCTATTTTCCCTTCCATTTCGTTTTTCTCCGTATAGATATTTCATATTATTTTATGGTTAAATCCTTTTCCCTGAAGAAAAGCCTTCCTTTTTTTTCAAAGAATAAGCAAACATGTATTTTCATAAATTAAATAGCATTGGACCTCTATTAAAGAATTTGAATATTTGAAAGATTTAAAATACCAAGTCTAGGATCTTTTTCTTCTTTCAAAGATTACTGTCTCTGCTTATTTATTTCATGAAAGTAAGCTGGTATCACTAAGAAGCGCAGTGTCAATCTGAGGACTGGGGGAGTGTAACAAGCCGCTGGGTTGCTGGACTGAAATTTCTTGGAAAGGGGAATGATGGTACTAAGGTACTGAGTTCATCGCTGATTATCCCAGGATTTCAGTCAACATGTTGACACATTTCTCAAGCCCAGAACAGGCATTAAAGAGAATATTTCTGATCATATTGACTTCTTGGATAATTGATACCAAATTTTACTAGAACTGGATTCCCAAGTTTTTGTGCCTAATGCATTAAGGCCAATTCTTTTGCTTCACTTAAAAGGCCCTCCAAGCACCAGGTGTAGTGCTGGAAACCTGCAGTCTCCCTTACACCCTCAGAAAATTCTATGCCACATGGATCACTCAGGCTTCCCACATATACTTCACGTTTTTCCTTTCATGCCATTGGTCATATTAATTCTTTGCCTGGTATGGTTTCTAACCAGCAGGGAGTGACTCCTCAACTAGCTCATCTAGCTCTAACTTTACCTGTCAAGAATGAAATCCTATTCAAGGCAGAGTTCCAGATACTGCCACCATCACAAAGCCTTTCTTCACCACCAAGATGTGACCTTTGCCTCCCCTGTAGCCTTATGCTGCCTTACACAACTGCTTATTTGTAACCTTCATTATAATTATGCTTGTGTTTGGGGGTTTTATCTTCAGCCTCTTAAGAACAGAAAAAAAGCATTTGTTTTATACCCATTTGGAATTCCTGTTTAAAGTGTTTAAATTAGATTCCATTTACATAAGAATTGAGAGCATTCAAATGAATCAATGGTGACAGAAAATAGACTAGTAGTTGTCTGGGGATGAGGATGATGTAGAGATAGGAGGGGTGGGCAGAGTAGGGTGGGACAGAAGCTTCCAAAGATTAGTGTAGCAGGGATGGATACATTCACGATCTCACCTTTGGTGATGGTTTTATGGATATACATGTAGGTCAAAACCTATGTAAATATGTGTTATTTATTGTTTGGCAATTATAGTTTAGGAAAACCGTTTACAATTCATTGTTGATACAATAAACAAAATAGAGTACTTTGCAAAGGAATATCCGGGCAGTCAGGGAAGACGTTTTAGAGATAGTAATGAAGTTTAAACCTAACGAAGGGGAAAGAAATAAACTTACAGAATGCCAGAAAAGATTTATCCAGGCAGAGAGAACAGTTGCAAAATTGTTGCAAAAGAACTTGGAGTATTCTTGAAATTAAAAGGACAAGAGAGAGGAAGAGTGGGAGAGTAGCAAGTGATGAGGTTAGAATTGTGGGAGGCGGTCCTCAACATAGACTTTGGATTTTATTTGAAGTAAAAAAGGGAATTATTGAAAGCTTTGAATAAGGACCTTGTATTTACCTAATCTGATTGATGTATTTAAAAAATTACTCTGTTTGCTGTGTGGATAATGAATTCATGTGTCTGTGTTTTGGGTGGGGACAAGAGAATGGGAGTAACAAAACATAAAGAAAGACGAGGTTCCCTGGCAATATGAGAGGTTACGTGACGTGTGTTGGGGTGATAAAAGTGCAGATGGAAAAGTGTGAACAGATTTTGCAGATACAAGTAGGCGCTTGTAAGTGGTTTAATAGGTTCTAAATCAAACAGAGAAAAGTATAAAGCATTATGATTACGTTTCTGGCTGTAAGCAACTTGTAAAAGTAGGTTGCACTTACCAGATGGAAAAGGCTGCAGGAGGAACTAGTTTCAAGTTAGAAAATCAGAGTTCTGATTTGGATGTTATATTTCACATGTCTGTGAAACGTTCAGGTGGAGGTGTCAAAGAGATTGCGAATTGGAAAGAAGACAAAGCATAGGTAGATTACAGCATACACACAAATGAGTTTAAAGAGTTTGGACAATTTCTCCCCTTTATCTCACTGAGAATTCTCCTGGGTGAGTGTGGGCCTGTGCAGGGGGTTCCAATGGCACATCATCCGTCCCTCTCTACATAGTGTAGGCATCTTGCCAGGCTTTAAGGTTACAACGTGTAATGAGTTTGTTGTATTTATTATAACCCAGACCCTACTCACAAGGAAGATATTTGCCTTGATTATCAAAGAAACAGCCATCTCCGTCAGTTCTGGAGAAATAAAATGTGGTAGCTTATTCTCTAAGGAGGTTACTTGTCAAAAGACTCTCAAGGGTCATGAAAGATTTGAGTCTTACTCTCTAAGGTAAAAAACAGGAAAACGTGTAACTGGATCGTTGCTATATTGATGGTATTTAAGGCCAAAGTAATGAATGGTTCACCTGGGAGAGAGAAAGAGAGAGAGAGAGGAGAAGATCTCAATTTAGGAATTTATGAGGAATTGCAGCATTCAGAAATCTGGCACAGGAAGAGCAACTAGCAACAATGACTGATTGTGAGTAGGCCAAGACGTAGGAAAAAAAATTGAGTGCCTACTGTCAAAAAAAACCCAAGAGGAGAGGTTGATGAGAAGTGGTCACCTACATCCAATGTTCCTGGACGTTAAAGATGATGCAAAACAGACTCTATTATATGTTCATTGTTATATCCGCTGCCCAGAACAGAGCCTGGCACTCAGCAAGTTTTCGCTGTTTGACATTATAACACCCCACAAGGCACTCCACTAAAGATTACGGTGAACTGTGATTTATTATTGTAGGGATATCTGCCTCACTGAAAAGAAACAAGATCATGTGGATATCTGTAAGCCACAATAGCTGAAACGACTATGGAAAAGTACAGGGGTTTGGAAATTTGATTGCAGCGTGAATACCAGTCCAAAAGAATGCAATCATTATAATGAACTGCTGAATTTTTATTAGGTTCGGAACAGTGTCTTTACTCTGAGATTTAGAAATCTCTTTTAAGTTACACATTTTAAAAAAAAAAAAAAAAAAAAAAAAAAAAAAAAAACCAAGCTGGGATTGAGGGAGAAAGTGGGAGCTTTTCCTTTCTCCAATCAGGAGGATGAGGATGAGTGGTGAGAGCTGAGCTATTTCTGATCTAATTTCAAAAGGGCTACAAGGACAAGGAAGGTATTCCTATATGCTTTAAAAATGTTATTTCAAAAATATTGATATTCCTGACACTGAGACCTATTTGTAGAACTGTTGTTTCATTTTAAGTAGTTTGGTAGGATTTTAATGTATTGTGGTTATATTGGAAAAGGAAAAATGGGGCAAATCTAGCTTTAGTTACTTAAAAAAACCCACATATGTAGTAACAGCAAACAAAGGCCAGACTCCCCTTTCTGGGGCAGGATAATTTATCTTTTTATAAGGTAATTCCTTACGGGCATCTTCTTTGAGTTTTTCTCTTGATTTATGACTTTTTTTCCATTAAAGCTTTTTCAAGCAGGGCCAATCTGACTGTTGAATGATTGACAGAGTTTAAACCTTTGCTAAGACATCAGGCTCAAAAGATTCTAAAATTGTGATAGATCACAGAAAGAAGTTGTTACAAAGGAATTTAAAAATATAAGCCAATAAGCCAGGTCTAAGTAAAACGTAGGTTCTCACCAGCTATAATTTTCTGGGTTCAAGGCAACGTTTCTTCAGAAACAGGTTTTAGTCTCTGATACAAACTATTTTATTCCTGATTTATATAAAAGTGGAACGTACTGAATATTGAATGATATACGTTATTTATATGGAGAAGTATAGATTTGAATTTTGTACATGCTTAATTATATTTCAGCTTTATGAAGATATTCACTATTTTGATTAAGCATTTCCTACATTACATGGAAAGGTGGTGCCTGGCATAGATAACAGTGTTAGATTTGTGAGAAAAGGATTTAGTCATTAAAAGTCCTACACTTTCAATGATTTTAATCTGATTATTTAAAATATTAATAGTAACAAAATATAGTCAACAGAATTCATAATGAATAATATATATTAATATGTACTACATATAAATATGTTTATTACATAAAAATGCACTGCCTTAGTATAGAAAATCTATCATTTAAAAAAATAACCATGAATACATAGATGACATGAAATATTGTTTTGTATCATTTTTATAAAATATGTACTAGGGATCAATCACCAAAAGAGTTCAATTTTCATCACTCTTTAGATATGGTGAATTACCAAGAAAACTTGAAAACTCAAAAACAGCTCTTATTGTATATTTTCACATATATAACATGTCCACATTAGAGACATAAAGTAATTTGATGGTTTCCAGGGTTGAGGAAAG
Organism: Otolemur garnettii; assembly: GCF_000181295.1. Classification (NCBI taxonomy): domain Eukaryota; kingdom Metazoa; phylum Chordata; class Mammalia; order Primates; family Galagidae; genus Otolemur; species Otolemur garnettii. The sequence continues at coordinate 717,996 of NW_003852397.1, read as the reverse complement.
CAGGGAGTGGCAAGTGATTGCTAATGAGTGTGGATTTCTTCCTAGAGTGTCAAAAAAATTCCAAAATTCTATTGTGTTGATGGTTTCACAACTCTGAACATACTAAAAATCACTGGGTATACACTTTAAAAAATTAACTTTGTGGTAGGCAAATTACATCCAGGTAGTGTTTTTAAAAATAAAAAAATAACTTTTATAACTCTAAATATAAGTATTCCACAACAAGTGCACATAAGCCCCATTATCTATACCATACCAGCAACCACTGAATTATTTAAATAAGTAGGAATTTAAGGGAAGAATATCTGAACTAAATTAATTTATTTAGAACATTGAAAGACTTTGGGATAAATTAGTTTTCACTTATATTTTACCTAGCTATGTCATAAAGATGTTCATGAATATACATGGAAAAAAAAAAAAAAAACTTTTCCAAGAATAAGGTCAAAAACCCAGTTAAGCAAGAAAGAGTCAAGTAGTATCATGTTACATAAATGTCATAATTCATGTGGATTTAGATGTACAACATCCTAGATCTTCACCCATGAGTTAGTAGGGACACTGGGAATGTTTTGAGTTCTATTTAGACCAAGTTAAGTGGGAATCAGGAAGCCAAATCCCAGTGTGCAGGAGACCCAGGAGATCTAGGAGACCATTCAAGCTGTTGGTGTAAGCAGGAGGGATAGTGCCTGGGCAGGAGAATGCTCTGGTAAATTGCTTTATTCTGATACAGCGTTTGGTTATGCAGGGAGAGTGGTATCTGGGTTGAAGGGACACACCAAGCTGTGGTTGGGAGTGCAACCGTAAAGTTTAGCTCCTTAGGAGATGAAAATGAAAATATTTGGGTCTATTTTTCTCATCGCAATTCAAATGGGATTAGGGACATGGGATAAGAGTACAATTATACCAATTTAATACAGTTAAAATGAAGGGAGTAGATGTGGGTCACCATTTACGGCACAGATAAGTTCGGCTCTATCAGACCCACTCAGGGCTGGAGGCAGCAAAGGAATTCCAGATTCTGGCTGTGGACAGTTTCCAGCCTCAGTTGTGCTGGACTGGGTTAGAATAGTTTAAGCTTTGAACACCCCTTTTAGCAACCAGCTAGGATCAGAGAACACAAGGACCATTTCACTATTCTAATATTTTAAAGTACATCACGTGTCTGGATCTTAAAGGGGTCTACACACCCAGGAAGTGACGAAAGGGCTCTAGTTTCAAAGAATAAAGGCAACGTAGGGACAGGGATCCCTGCACACTTGGAAGCACATGAGATTTTAGTGAACATTCTAATTTAGATTCCCATTCTAATCAGAAGATCTGCTCCTGGAAGTGTTAAGAAGATCCTACAGCAAAGTAAACATGGTATTGACTAAGAGGATGATGGTGATGAAGAAAAAGAAGATAATTGTGATGGTTTTGAAATGCAAAAATGGAAGAAAAAGTTTCAGTGAGGAAATCTATATGAGATATTCCAGCCAAGTGTACAAATCAAAATGAAAAATACTCAGTACCATTAACACCAAGATCAAAAGGTCAAATCATCAGAAGATCAAAATCCTCTTTGAAAGAGTTAGTATGGCATTTTCTAGTCTAGAATAGGCAAGACTGAGGAGAGTTATTAGCTATCTCATTGCTCTGTGGGTTTATAACTATTCAACACAAAATTGAGGTAGAGCAGTGAGTCAGGCTCAGCTTCTCTGACTCAAAAGTCAGAAATACTCTTTAGTAGATTTCCACTCAGGTCCTTCACTGTGCAAGGGAGGAAACTGAGTTCACCTCTAAGTTGTGCAAAGAGTCAGAAACATCATCAAGGTTCTACTCCTGTCGGGTAGAAGTTCTACTGCATAATGCTTTGTTATAGAATTAAATTAATTACTACACAAATGTCTCCTCTACATCACTTACATCATATAATCAAGAGTATATTTTCTATTTCAGGAATATTTAGATGATGGCTCATCCTTTATCTTTCAAGAGGTTCTCTGCTTGAAGCTGTTACTGTGGGTTGGACAATTTATAATATTTGAGAAGATAATGGGACTTCAGCGGAGAAAATAAATTGCAGGCCTTGTAAATCCCTGTTAAAAATCTTTTCTCCTCTACACTTTTGTGTCTAATAGCATATGCAATCACACCTTTCTGCCTACTTAAAACATTTCAATGAAAGACTACTTTGCAGCAAATCACACTAATGGCAAATCTTGTTGTTAAAACAAGTAACATTAAGGCATTATAGGAGGTGATACTAATCCTTTTTGTAGCTGATAGAGTATTTGAGCACACACCCTTGCTTTCATATACTTAAAACTTCCTTATTAGTTTTTGAATGAATTGCTTTGTTTTTCCTTAACCAGAGGATCATTTTTTGAAAGTTAAAAGAAGTCTTTTAAAATATTGATCCTTAGCCAGGTGTTGTGGCAGGCACCTGTAGTCCCAGCAACTCAGGAGGCTAAGGCAAGAGAATCACCTAAACCCAAGAGCTGGAGGTTGCTGTGAGCTGTGATGCCATGACACTCTACCGAGGGCAACAAAGTGAGACTCTGTCTCTAAAAAAAAAAAAAAAAACCAAAAAACCCCCCAAACTTGACCTTGTTGTATTCTATTCTGTGTGTCTATTTGCTGAAAAAGTAGTGGTTTGCCCCTGTTTGCCTTCCCTCCCACTTCAGTGTATCCAGCTCTCCATGGAAGACTGACTGTATATACATGGACATGAGTTATCTCTTTGGTTGCGGACTAAAGATTGACAAAGATTATCACTGTAGGATGGAATATGATGAATGAGCACCAGTTACCTCAGAGATTGGTCAGATAAGGGGCTAGTGCAAAGGGAGAATTGTGCACCTAGTTGAGGCAAAATTATGAAGGCGTCTAGTGAAAGGATACTGACAACTTTGCAAGTGTCTGCACAGCGACTGTTTCCTTTAAAACAATACCATTTTTGGTTTCATGGTTGAAGTGTGGTTCAGGACCTATGCATATTATTGGGCACAATGTACTGGCTGTAAAGGAACATGTAGAGTCAGAAGATGAAGTGGGGGGGATGTGAAACTCTTGAGTATGCCTATAAAGTGATCTGCCCTTGGAGGTGGTAGCAAGATTCCATAGAAAAGTAAATATGCTGTTGATGAAGAGGATGGTGATGATGAAGATAATCATGATGATTTTGAAATGTGAAAACTGAAGAAAAAGTTTCAGTGAAGAAATCTATATGAGGTATTCCAGCCAAATGGGCAAACCAGAATGAAAAATACTCAGAACCATTAACACCAAGATCAAAAGGTCAAGAATCCTTCAAAACACAGGAAAAAACTTAAACACCAGTATACCGAGTGCTGTAGAAGACATTAAAGCAAAATTGCAAGAAAATGTAGGAAAAGTTCTTCCTAAAGTGACAGCCAAATTCATTCATCATCATGTGATGAGTTGCTTCTGGGTGACCGGTCAGGAGATTATTTAAGACTTCTTTGAGTAAGAAGTTATTTTTAAGAAAATAGTTTGAACAGCTTGTTAAAAAATTTCATCTTGTTTCATTTCTGTAACTGTTCATATCTGACTATTCTTTTTACATGTAGAGTAAGAACTTTCCCTACCATATTATAATAACTGTGTCCGGACTCAGTGGCCAAGAAAGTCTCGCCCCAAATGCCCCTTTAGTTTCTGAAGTAGGAACTCCACCCTTGTCTTGTTTTTAAGTATGTCTGAAATGTTATAATAGGATATAGTAATGGTGGTGGTCAGACATGAAAACAGTGGGAAGACAAAAATATACATGTGAAATAAACTATTTTAATATAAATAAAATATTTGAATGGGAAGGAAATTGCTACTTCTGAACACAAAGTATGTTTAGATATGCTTTAATATCCAAACTTGAGATATTTGTGAAAACTGATGTTTCAATGTGGAGATTGGAAAAGATAAAAATGAAGGTTTAAAACTCATATGAGATTAATACAAAATGGATGGAAATAAAAGTTCAAAGCTCATTACCAGAGATAGTGTACATAAAATACCTTTTTCCATCAAAATCCCTGGATTTTCATTTCCCCTACTTTTCACTGTTTTCAATGCTTTTGGAAGTTCTGTCCCCCTTTTAGGACTTAGAGAGTAAAGGTACTGTTTTTATTTGATATTTTAATTTAAAAAATTTAAATTAAAAATAACATTTATACATAAGAAATTCAAATAATGGAATAAAATGAGACTACAATGCTAAGTTCTTTTATCCTAAAACTTTAAGCTATTCTTCAGAAACCAAAGTCATTAAAAGTTCTTAGTTTAACTTTCCAGAAATTATGGTAACATAAATTTTTTTAATGAATTTAACAATTATAGACTAACATGATCACAACACATACACATAATTATATATAATTTTTATATATATATATATATGTATATGCCTATGGCTATTGTATGCATGACTGCATAGACATAGATATATTAACTTTTTTCTATTTCATTGTTTTATTTGAAACCATTTATGAAAGTTCTATTAAGTAAATGAATGCCAACAATAATTTTAATTGTTTTGATTCATTCAAAATGTGACTAGCATGATACAGCGATGATCTGCTGTTTTTTCCAAATATCAATTCTCTGTCTTTTAAAGTAACTACCCCCTGATACTTAGGTGGATATAAGACAACAACAATTAAGACTACATTTCCCAGCTTACAATATGTATGGACGCATGTGCGACCTCATGACTGAACTCTGACCCCTGGAATATTAAGAGGATTGATGCTTGACTCTTGGTTTGTTTCCCTAATGATTAAAAATGCAGCTGTAGTAGTGAACAATTCTGAGCCATGTTGGAGATGCAGTGAGGGAGGTAGAAGTAGATTGATGTAGATTGATGCTTATCTCTTGATTTATTTCCTTAATGATTAAAAATGCAGATGTAGTAGTGAACAATTCTGGGCTGTGTTGGAGATGCAGTGAGGGAGGTAGAGGAATGATGGAAAGGTGAGACAGAAGGATCCTGACCCTGGGAAACACACCTGGACTGCTTCACCTGGGCCGTTACCTGGCCTGCCCTTCCTGGAAGAAACAAACTTGTGTCACTTTTGAACTTGAGATATTATTGTTTTTGATCATAATTTACAAGACTTTTTTCTTAAAGAAGAGGGGAGAAAGTAGAACTTATTTTTGACTTTTTATATTAGTTTAAAGGCTTTAAAAAAGGTGAATGAAAATTGTGCATTTCAGCCTTTTTCTATTTAAAACATGTGCGGTCAGCATTTTTTTTCCCCCTTAGAGAGATTGTCTAAAAGATTTTGGGAGCCTTTAAAAAATGGTACAGCTGAACAATCATATTGAAAATCCTCATGGGATAGTTTGTTTTCCCTGGATGATCCCTTTACAGTCAATATTAAAACCCAAGGTGACACATCCACAAAGACTCTCCGTATGGTGGAGCTTGGGATCAAGGCCTTTGTACAACTATAAAAAGCTTTACACTTTAATTTCACCTTTTTAAAAAGCTCCCAAATATTGTTTTTCTCTAAATGAGATAGTCTTTTTCCCCCCTCTCCTTATTGTAAATGTCCACATTATATTGAAGTTTGTCTGTAGATCTACATTAGAAGAGACATCATTAATCAAAAAGTGCCCAAGAAGTAATGAGCACGATAATTTATTCCCAGTCTTCTAGGCTGGTGAAGGATTTGGAATTATATTAGGTGACACAAATGATGTTTTAGGATGAGAAATTGCAAAACTAACTCCTCTCAGAGTAAATGTCGGTTTGAATGAATGGTTTTCATTATAACAGTCTTAGTAATTTGGGTGTTTGTTATTATTTCTTGCCAGTGTCCAAAAATTATCATTTTATAATATGTGAATATTTTTTATTTGCATTATCGCTAAGAAGAGATTTGTCCACCAACTTTTACGATGCTAGCGGATTTAACCTAAATCCAAAATTTAATTACAAATAAAGTTATTGAGTTGATTCATCCTTATGCATTTCAATTAGATGGGAAACACAGCAGCTGGGAACTCTCCACTTAGAGATTAAGAAACAATAATTTCAAGATATTCCAGTGTACATAAAATAAATCCAAATCATCATAAGCCTTTCAACACTTTTATTTTCATATTCCTTTTTGGCATAATACATGTTTTTCCATGTTGTGTAATTGTCAGGATTTAGCGACAGAGATAAAAGTACCGTAATGCACATTGCCAAGCAAGCTCATGTTATCAACAAGTCATTCAGAAAGCCTTGTAATTCAGAATATCTTAAATTTTACTAAATTAATTCATACAAAGATTTTACCCTCTTGTCTTTTGTGTGTATTAGTTGCCAATACAAAAAGGTTAGTTTTCCTAATGGGTCTCAGATAATGATCTTGATCCTTGAAACTTTGAAGACATTACAATTCTGCACCATCACAACACAGGCATTCTGTGATACTTGCAAATACAATTACCAAAGCTACATTTCATTGCATAATTTGTAGTAGAAGCTGGGTATGGGCATTGCCTGCAGAGGGAGAAACAATCCAGAATTATCTAATTAGCGTGATCATTGAATCTTTATTAATCTTCCCTTAGTTATTCCTTAATATGTAAAGAAACACAGAGCTGTTACATATTAGCCCTTACATATTAGCCTTTATCTTTATCTTTATTAGCCTTTATGTTTCATTATGACACCATTTTAAAGTTACTTTAGAGAAATTTAGAGGAAACCATAAAATAAGCTCCTTATTTTAATTCTGGTTCTACATACACTTCTTGACAATTTGACTCTTCATTGAACAATCCTCAGCTGTTACTAACGTATTCCTTTTATTCCGCATACAGCGGGGGTTAATCTTAGTCTGTACCCGATATCATTCAATTTTTGAATTTGCTTGCCACAGAAACTTAGAAGAAAGCAACACTTTCTCTTCCTCCTCCATCTTTTATACCAGCTTGATAGTATTGGGATGTATTAGTTCTAATTCTTTCAAGAGCTGAGTGTCAAATCATCTCACCTCTTTAGGCCTCAATTATCTTATCTGTAACATGAAAAAGTTTGACAAGAAATTTTTCCAAGGCCCCTTAGTACCTAAAGTGCATTCAGATGTATAGGTATAAAGTCAGGGTTCTCTATTCAAAGCATATTTTATTTCATATTATTATGAAGGAACAAACGATTGGGTTACATTATTTGTGTTTGTTAGATAAAGTCCAAGTTGTAGTTGAGCCCTTCACCCAGGAGGTGTCATATACCTTTACATTGTGCCCATTAGGTCACCAATCTCCTTCCCCTTCCTCTGCTCCCCTTACTTGAATTTAATTGTGTTTTTCTCTCCTGTGGGTGTGCAGTTGTTCATCTACTAGTTTCACGTGAGTATTGAGTACATTGGACATTTGCTTTTCCATTCTTGTGATACTTTACTAAGGAGAATGTTCTTCAATTCCATTCAGGTTAATACAAAAGTTATAAAGTCTCCATCTTTTTTATGGCTGAATAGTATTCCATGGTATATGTATACCACAGTTTATTAATCCATTCATGGATTGATGGGCACTTGGGTTTTTTCCACTTCTTGGTGATTGTAAATTGAGCTGAAATAAACAATCTAGTGCAAATATCCTTATGATAAAATGATTTTTTTTCTTCTGGTGGATGCCTAGTAATGGGATTGCAAGATCAAATGGAAGGTCTGTTTTGAGTTTTTTAAGGATTCTCCATACGTCTTTCCAAAGAGGCTGTAATAGTTTGCAATCCCACACAACAGTGTACAAGTGTTCCCTCTCTCCACAACTACATCAGTGTCTGCAGCTTTGAGATTTTGTAATGTGGGCTATTCGCACTGGAGTTAGGTAACAACTTAGGATGGTTTTAATTTTCATTTCTTTGATGATTAGGGATGATGAGCATTTTTTCATGTGTTTGTTGGCCATTCGCCTGTCTGCTTCAGAGAAGGTTCTGTTCATGTCTCTTGTTCAATAGTAGATGGAATTGTTTGCTCTTTTTTTTTTGTTGTTTAGTTTGAGTTTTCTGTCAGTTTTAGTTATCAGCTCCTTGTCATATTAGTAGCATGCAAATATCTTCTCCCATTTTGAAGGTTGTCTGTTTACTTTAGTTGT
>NW_003852397.1:698278-709830 GCF_000181295.1 Otolemur garnettii | reverse complement strand
TTTTTTTTTTTCTTGAAAAGAATTATAGGCTTGGGAACCACACATTTTTTCAATGGTTTTAGTCCTTAATGTCATCTGCAGTTGTACTAGTTTCCTATTGTTTTACCAAATCACTACCAACTTAGTGGCTTAAAACACCAAGATCTTAACATTTTATAGTTCTTAGTGTTATAAATCCTAAATATGTCTCAGAGGGTAAAAATCAAGGCATGTGATGAGCTGCGTAATGTCTTGGCTTAACGCTCCTTCTTATAGTTGCAAAGGCAACAGTGGAACAACTTTAAACCTTCTCAGTTGCTCCCTGACACATCCACCTCGTTCTTAAAAAGCCCCTTGTGATTACATTGGTCTCATCTCGATAATCCAGGGTTATTTTTCTGTTCTAAGATCTTTCATCGCACCTGTCAAATCCCCATTGCTATATAAGGTAACATATTCAACACTTCCAAGGGATTAGGATGTGGACCTCTTTGGGGTGTTATTAGTTTACCTCCACACTAACGAACCCCATGTCCTTGCTTACCTTTGCTTTATAAAGCTACTATCACCACTTCAGTATCTTAGTAAACCTTGCTTCCTTAAAACTGTCTGTTTTTCCTAACCTCCCAGTTGCTTTCTCTTCCTATAAGAACCAATTAATAGGTAAGAGAAAATAGAAATAACAAGTATAAGAAAGTTTTAAAATGTAGGAAATCTACACTTTTCAACCATGGATGGACCCTGGTCTAGATTTCTTAACTAGTTAAGGTAGATACTACGTGGTATTGACACAGCCCTCCTTAGAAGTGGTCCTACAAGCCTCTCCTGGAGCTTAGACCTCACTAGAAATTCGGGCAAGAACCACTGCATTGCAGTCTTTCTATGGCAATCCTTACCCACACTTATGGAATTACAGGAAAGAGGAGAGTATCTGTGTAATAGCCTCCTAGTTCTCCTTTAATAAGGAATACGTTCCTCTTTCTGGCACAAGAATCCTGTCCTTGACCCAAATGCCAGAGATGAAATCATCATTCCTTTAATGGTTGCCCACACGCATTGAAACTAGTCACTGTGAGACTGGCTTACTTCTTCAGTGTAGTCTGTTTTCCATTTTTAAAAAAAATTATGAATGTACAATTTATACCTAAATTTGGTGTTTTTGTTTGTTTTTGATACTCAAATAACACCAATAATTTGATTATCCTTGAGTACAGAGGGTCTGGTGCTCTAAGTTTCATTCTCAAACGTAAGAACTATTATTAATTGGGAAATACCTATCAGACTACTTTTTCTATGTATATATATACATATATTTGCATATGTTTATATATATTTCTCTTTTATGGGCTTTTAAATTAATGATATCATATTAAATACTGAATATATTATCTCAAATTTTTTTACACTTTATGAAATACCTTGGCATTGTATACTGATTTTCTGCATTCTTTACATTGATCCATAGCATTTCTCAGTATAGATGTACTATTATTTGCATTATTATTTCCCTGTAGGAACAACAAATGATCATCAATATTAATCTGGGATTAATATCTATTTATAACACTAGGGTGGAATTTACTAGTCAAAGAATTGGCATGTAAGACCTTAAGATACCCTGCCATAGTATGCTTTAAAATGCTAAATCAATATTTAGCATCTCTTAACAGTGAATATGTATTTCCTCAAATTCCAGTAGCAGTTGCCCATCTCATAGATGAATAATGGTATCTCATCATTTTAATATTCATAATTCAGTGGCATTTGTTTTCTTCCACATTGACATTGTCCTATTTTTTATTAGTAAGTTTATAATAGCTTACTAATTTGAAATTTTTTGTTAGAAAATATACAATTTATTTTTGGGTTAATAAAAACATACATTACCTACTAATTTTTTTTTATGTGTTATAGATATAAAAGACAAGCCCAGTCTGTGGTTTACTTTCCAAGTTTTTCAGTGTTTCAATTATGGTTCTTATATTTCGACAGCTGTTAATCTTGCTGTCAAGATTTATTTTTATAAACTTTAATGACATTTATTTTTATTGACTTCTAATTCAGTTATAATTATGTTGGCTGCTTTTTACATTTAGCTTATTAATATGTAATAATTTTTTCCCCTGTCAGATGCAAGGTAGCTTGTCTATATCAAAATAGTTGCTTTATCTTTGGGTAAAGAAAAGAAGTCATTGGGGGCCAGATCAGGTGAGTAGGAAGGGTGTTCAAATACAGTCATTTGTTTATTGGCTAAAAACTCCCTCACAGACAGTCCTGTGTGAGCTGGTGCATTGTCATGAAGCAAGAGCCATGAGTTGATGGCCAAGATTTTCAGTTAAGATTTTCCTTTTCTCTATTGATGTCTGCTTGGTCTACTATACTTCTCAAAGTCATTCAATGATTTTGACACACAGTTCGGTAAATTTTTGCAATATTTTCATCAGTTCTGCTTGATACTGACCACACTGACCTCTCTTCAGTGATGCTTTCCCACCCCTCAGGGAAATGTTTACTCCATTTGTACACTGCTGTTTTCTTCATGGCATTATTGCCACAATGTACTAACTTGTCCCTGATTGTGCTTCCACTCTTGCCAAATTTAACAAGAAATTTATGAATGTTTGTTCATTGCTCTAACTGAAGCTCTGACATTCTTGCAATGGCACACATACACATGCATCAATAATAATGGGCACCACTCAGCAAGACACCACCACATATGAACACAAACATGACTTTGAGACACTGACATACCAAGGTTATGAAATTTTATCAAGTTATTTGTGCAGTGCTGCAATGTAAGCACATGGTGGCCAGTTCACAAACTTAATTTTCAGACCATGTATATGTTCATTTTTAAATAATGATAAGCATTCTAATACAAAAGAGGCTTTGGTGACCAACTTCTCTTTTTAGAATTTTGAAAATAGTATAGTTTAAAATATGAAGCATTAGGAAAAATAATGGTTGGAAGTCAAGTGGTAGCTAAAAGATAGTTCTCATTAAAATAAAAATTACATTTTTTTTGGAGTACATTATAAAAATGTAACTTCACCTACAAAAGATCTAATAAGAAGAATGTGTTCATTTTAAATTTAACCAGATTACTATGAGTGACCAACACAATGTTGAGATTTCGTCTGTAGGTTTTACATTTAAGAAGGTTTTCATGTGTATATTATTTTTATTAGATCTACATTCATGAACCAGTTTTTGATTTTAAAAACACAGTCATAAAAAAACTCAGTGAGATTTGTTTTTCCATATATCAAAGATAAAGATTTCTAGAGACACAACAAACGTGACAAGTCATATGCTCTGACATGTAAACACTTATAGGACATATGTTTAAATGAAAAATATGAAGTACATATATATATATACATATATGTGTGTGTGTATTGTAGTTTAAAAATTGTGAAAAAAATGTTTGCACACTCATGAGAAACTTCTTGCAAGTGATGTGGTTAACAACTTCAAGCAACTGATGTGGTTAACACAGAAGGTTGATTGAAGATGGTCATTATATGCCTATAGTTTTGTTCTGTTTGATTTTTTTTTACTATTTGTTTATTTTACTTTCACCAAAGAAAAGGTCTTCCTTCTCATCTTAATTGAAAGCATATAGTTCGATATAGCTTTATGCATTCTCAAAGGTCATTTCTATGATCACTAGAGTAAGAGAAGATAATGAGACCGAAAGGCCAGACCATGTGTGAGTCATTCCAGTTCTGTAAAGGGTCTGTGAGCTCACATTACTCCTCAAAAAAAAAAATAAGAGCCTAGAAGAAATTCCCATGGAAGGGGAAACCTTTCTAGAACCAATAAAAGTCATTTTGACTCAAACACATCAATAAACAAAAAATTGGGTGAAATAATCAGAAAGTAGTTCCCAACTTAAGAGTCACTGGGTCTTTAAGGCAGACAAAATTATGGCCCACCCAAAGTGCTCATTCTCTAATTTTTAGAACTTGTCAATATTTTACTTTACACAGAAAAAAGGGACTTTGTATACAGATTAAGTTTACAAGCCTCAGGAAATGCTGTACAGATATTACTATATGATCAGCAGTACTTTTTTTGAATATCTGTTTATTCAAAATTTATAAAATATTTTAATATAGAATATTTTACATTTATACTTTGAGGAAGCTGAACATCATGTGGTGGTATGTATGATTTTTTTGAGTTTCAAATAACACAGTTAGTATTTTCTATTTAAAAAAATAATTACACATCTTCCTGGAGCAATTGGGAGAGGTTATGGTGTAAAGTTCCCTGTTTTTAAGCAATTCTATCCCAATTTGGAGACAAAAATAACATTTGAAAATGATATCTCATACATTTACAAAAAAATTATGTTTGTCACAATTTTTTTGTTGTTGTTGCTGTTTGGCTGGGGGTGGGTTGGAACCTGCCACCCTCGGTATATGGGGCCGGCGCCCAACCCACTAAGCCACAGGCACTGCCCAGTTTGTCACAATTTTTAAATGAAATGTTCTACTGTTATTGTCATTAGATCATATCTTTTAATCATCATACATGAGTCATAGCCATTAAGGTATTATTTGTCTTAAGCTATGGCCCCCAATATTATCTATCTTGTGTGTATTTTTTTGTATGTTTTGCATAGTGGTTGTATTTTGAGAGTAAACAATTTAGGCTTAAGCAAATTCTAAAACCAGTTGCATTAAACAAACCGTAATGTGATTTCCCTTAGAATCCTAAGAGTTAAGACACCCCAGATCATCCTTATGTAAAAAAGACAAATAACATGTAAAAAATTTAATCTGTGAGATCAGAGGTGTCCATGATTTGGAAGGTTCTTACCAAACATTTGTCCATGAGAAAAGTCCTGGGGAGAATGAGAAAGTTTGCTAAGAATAATTATTTTTATATTGTGAATAATCACACACTAAAACAAACAAACAAACAAAACCTCCAAAAAACAAAAGTTAAAATATCCCAGGTGACTAACAGCTATTTTGGATTTATGATATCACTTAATTTGCATCTAATTTTTGTCCAATCAAATGTTGGTATGTGTTTATTTTTTTTATCCCTTCTTTGATTTTATCCCCATCATCAATAAATTTCAGAGGGTCAGTTTGTATTCTCTTAATTTTTTGTATCCCTTTTTTATGTATCCCTTTTTTTTTGTATCCATTTTTATGCAGAATACTTTTCTCTTTGGTGGTTCTCATCTAGCTACTCTTTTTTATATCAACTAACCTCTCAATCATTCACACTTTTTCACATATAGATGTTCCTTTTTCTTTCCAAGTCCTGCCATAATCTTAAAAGATTTCAATCCATATGACACTTTAGCCTTAGCCTTTTTGATTCTAATTAAAAACAGGGACCTCTATGTCCCCCATTCTCAGTGCCCTATTGTGGACAGACTCCTCATTAGGAGTTTCTGTAATGTTAACTCCAGGTTATATAGTTCACTCTGCCATGACCACTTAACATTTCCAGATTTCTCAGGATCTCATTCCACTCTTACACTGTGCAACCTCAAAGAATACAGTCATGGGGGCAGCGCCTGTGGCTCAAAGGAGGAGGGCGCTGGCCCCATATACCAGAGGTGGTGGGTTCAAACCCAGCCCCTGTCAAAAACTGCAAAAAAAAAAAAAAAAAAAAAAAAAATCCAGTCACAATAAGTCATTGCAAACTGCAAACTCCCTCAATTTTCTCTCAACTAGCACCAGTCATCCTCCCGAATCCTTCCCTACAACAGTACCTTTCCCTCTTTTTTTTTCTTTTTCTCCCTGAAGTTCCATTCGCCTCAATTCACAGATTTTACTCTGCACCTTCTTTTGACTACAACGATCTAAGCACAAACCCAACTTCTAGGTCAAAAATCCACATTTTCTGCTCTTTTATTCGGACAGCTGAAAAATCATATATATTACATATATTTCATATATTGGTAAAGTTGCTGCTTATTTTAAGGAGAAAATTTACAGGTGGATTTTCTTAGCTTCTATATTCATACCACCCTCAGGCACACCCAGTCTCTTAGATGCAGTGCTCTATGTCTGGAGGGGACCATCCCCTTCCACCCTTTCATCCTCCTACATCGGCCTCTGCCCTGATTCACTCTCTTTATCAATTCCTCCCTCTTACATTTTCAGTCTTTCTCTTCATTTGCTTCTCCTGGATTATAAACATGCTTATGCCTCTCACATCTAAGGAAATAATCCAAACCCCAAAGTCTTCCTCTAACACCACACATTTTCTTCTCCTTCTATATTCTTCTTTAAAGAGAAATCCAAATTCACTGACTCCATAACCTGACCGCTCACACTTTTCCACTGTAATCAGGTTTTAGTGTCTTCTGATTAGCAAATCTAATGGGGATCTGTCAGTTCTTATTTTATCTCTAACTGAGGATATTCATTCTTTTCTTTCTATATATGTTTGTCTGCAAAAAACATGTACCAACTCTTAAAGGAAAGATATCACAGAACAAATGGGAAAATGTGAGCAGTAAACTCATATACGGATAGAAGTTGGGGGAAGAAAACAATTTTGTCAGGTCACTACCTACAGAATAAATAAATATTAATTATTTTTAGTTTTGAATTATAGCGCTAAAATTCAAAGACTTGGGAGAGAAAGTCCAGTTGATCTATGCTAGGTCATAGGTCTTATTCTTCCCTGGTTGATGATGGGGAAATAAAACAGCAATATTACTTACCATTTCCATAGCCTGACAGTCACCGGGTTTTCTCACCTATTCCCCTGTCTCTCTTTCATACACTTCTCTCATCGGCTCTTCTCTTCATCGGTTTATTGTTTGTCCACCATTTAAATATGGATGTGATCCCACAGCCTTGTTCATTTTTTGATGTCATCCTATGTAGTATAATTCACTGTTGTGACTTTATCTACATTGGCTGATTTTTGTTGTTTTATCTGTGGATGGGTCTCGTGCTGAGGGCTTCATACAGGAGTGCTATCTGGAAAGTATTCAGATCTCTATTTTTCAGAGTACATGGCTGGATACTTTCCAGACATCTTTCGTAGATAAGACTTATGCAAAATGTGATGAGTTCTCAGATTATAATCATTTCACAAATGAGAGGATTGGGGCTCAGAGGGATTTCAGTTATGTCTCTGGTTTCTACAGGTGTTTAGTGAGACTGGGGAGTCAAGCCTACAAATGCTCTTCCTGTCTAATTTCTTAAAGATATTTCCACAAAGTTTTGTCAACTGCCTATATGACATCTCTTATTTTCATGTCCAAAGGGTTTTATATGTTTAAAATAAAATGTGCCATTTTTGTTCATCTTATTTGGTGGCTCTCCTCACTAAAATATTGAAGATTGGTGTTGGTGATAGTCGTGGTGGGGAGAGGAATCTGCATTCACTTTCATGTTCACTTCCTTTCTATCTGTCGCCGCTGCCTGTGATTATTTTCAGTCAGTGTTCTAACAGCTTCTAAGAGGGATTCCTCACCATCTCTCTCAACTTCATCATCCCCAAGGTCCTATGTGTTTAAAAATGAATATTGTTATTTCTCTAATTAGAGTTCTTCTCTGGCTTCCTGTGTCCTGTAGATAAAAGCCCACGTTCCTTAGCACTGAGGTACCAGAGTCTTTCTGGTTTCTGCTGCTCTTTACTTCTCCAGCCTCACCTGTTAGGTCCACGTGACCTAAATCCAGCAGCACTTCTGAAAACTTGGCTGCAGATAATACCTTGATGTATCGTGAAGCTGTGAAGACACTGTGGATTCTTTATTCATGGATACTTCCTATTTTAAGGGCTTTTCTTGTTCTCCTTTTTTATTTCCCAGTCTGCTTAAATCTTTTCTGCTATAGCACATAACATCTTCAAGGAAAGCTACAGAATTGTTTCTCTTCATGCACACTTCTGCATTCATCGGCAAATAACTCTATTATTTACCCATTGGCCGCTTCCCATTGCCCTTATTAAGGAATCTAGAAATAGATTATTTCCCCAGAGCGAGAGGATTATGTTTCATAGAGTGTGAGGAAGCGGTGGAGGTGTGCTCCTCAACCTCTACATGAGAAGTCAGGAAGTATTTTCAAAGTATATAACCCCATCTATAGAAATATTCAGGTAACAATAACAAGTAATTCAGAGAATTTTAGAAGTATTTAAGATAATGAGATTTAAGATGATATATTCTGTTAATCAGAGCTCCACAGAGTACACTGCAGGTGAGGAGATATAAGGTGATATGTCTGGGTGATTTCTAATCTGTTTTTAGAATATAATCATATAATCTCAGGATTGAAAACAACCTTAAACATTATTTGGAAATCTCTTTGAAGCTGGCTCATTGTGATTACCTGAGGACATCAATTATGAAGCAGTAGATTAACTAACAGCAATACAGTGTGCACTGTGGTATAGAACACCTCATTTTAAATTTATTTTATCTCTATAATTAGCTTCAGGATTGGAGAATTCTGGAAAATTTCAGAATATATACAGATGGTTAAGGTCTGCCTGAAACTAGCAGTTAGGTTAAAATTCTACTTATAAACGAGTCAAATTACTGAGAAGATCGGGCAGCTTTGTTTTAGGTTTCTATTGCTGCTGTGACAAATTGACATAAATTGACATTCAAAAATCCACAGATGTATTACCTTTATAGTTCTGGGGGTCAGAAGCTTGACATGGGCACCCCGGGCTAAAATCAAGGTGTCAGCAGGTGTCAGCTCCTTCTAAATACTCTCCGGTGAATCCATTTGCCTTCATTTCTTGGCTCATAGCCCCGTGTGTCATCTTCAAAGCCAGCTGCAAAGCATGTTCAAATCTCTATGGTCTCCATGTAGGTACTCCCATTTTTCTGACCCTGACTCTTTTATCTCCCTCTTTTCCATATAAGGACCCTTGTGATCATTGCATTGGGACAAGTTAATCTAATCATCCCGCCCTATGCTACTTAATTTAGTCACATCTGTGAAGCCCATTTTGCCATGTAGGGTCACATATTCATAGGTTCTGGGGATCAGGAAGTGACCTTTTTTGAAGGAGCCATTATTCTGCCTATCAGGAAAGTTCTGAAATTGGTTATTTTTTGGATGCAAAAATGTGGGGGAACCTAAAAGGCTGTGATTATTTGGATTGTAAAACAAGGATAGCGTTGATATTCTATGGCCAGAAAGGCAAGGGGAGAGTGTGACATTCAAAAGAAGAGGGAGGACCCAGGAAAGGAGAGATCAGAATCCATTGTGAGGGCAAGACAACTGTGGGACAGGGAGTCACCAAAAACGAGCCAACAAAACAATAGCAAGAGGAGGAACAGACAAAGGTCATAAAGAATTCCCCTCTTCCGAACCTCCCATATGTAGGACCACACTTGGCTGAGACGCTACTGAATTAGCAATTTCACAAAAGCCCTTCGCTTAGAAAACAGAAATACAGCAACAGAGAATGTCAAAGCTGAAAAAGACCTTCAATATTTTCTAGTCGAACCTCACTTTACACTGCATGTTTTTTAAAGAATTTAAGAAAAGTTGCACAGTTACTTGGTGCCAAAGGCAGGATTTAAACCTGAACGTCCTGATTTAAAGTTCATTACTCTTGTCACATTCTCCTCTGAGAGTTTTTTTCTCTCCCAGTAGGAAATAATATTTCCTTTCTTTAGGAAATATAGAAATTTTTTCTACCACAAAAGATTTTCTTTTCTGTCGGTTTTCTCCCCGAGAGTGGTATGGAACAGTTGTCTTTCTTCTTTTACATAAAAGCTGGAGCCAGATTTAACCTGCACCACAGAACGCGACTTTCACTTTACATAATATCATCTTCTATTTGTCTAGCACCGTGTGGGTTGGAAGGCACTTTCACATTTTACATATTATTGTCCTTACTTCACAGCATGTTACGGTGAGACTTTTAGGCAGAGCAGGTAACATTATCCCTGCAGTACACACAAAGACAAGCTCATTAGGGATGGAGTCAGGACCACGGCCTGGAGCTCCTGGTGCTCTTCCCCCACACTTGGGCTGCCGTGAGGCTTCCCGTTTTAGTTAAGCCTCTCAGTTACGTGGTGCATTGTAAAATAATGGTAGATTTTCATCCTGCTACATGGAGAAACTACAAGAATAAAAAGACATATTAAAGGAGAAAGCCCTTTGGGAAAAATTACATTATTTATAGGAAAGGTAGGGAGGTCATAATTCAGGCGCTTCTACCATGCAGAAGCAGGCAAACATCTCAAGGTTATTCTAGATTACGTGGCCAAACTTTCAACTGGGTTATGTTGCTTGCCACATACTATGGCTAATTTGCCTTAAGAAACAAATGAATCAGCCAGGTGCGGTTGCTCACGCCTGTAATCCCAGCGCTCTGGGGGGCTGAGGTGGGTGGATTGTCCAACCTCAGGGGTTCCAGACAAGTCTGAGCCAAAGTGAGACCCATCTCTCAAAGTAGCCAGGTGTTGTGATGGACGCCTGTAGTCCTAGCTACTTGGGAGGCTGAGGCAAGAGAATTGCTTGAGTCCAAGAGTTTGAAGTGGCTGTGAGCTATTACGCCACTGCACACTAATAAGGGCAACAAAGTGAGATGCTGTCTCCAAAAAAAGGAAAAAGAAACAAACGAATCAATCTTAACTTATTTATTCTTCAAGTAAACTTAATAGGAATAACAGTACATTATGTCTACTGTTTATGGAGTTCTTACTGTTCCAGGCCTTATTTTATAAAGTTATGCTTCCTCTAGGTCAAATCTAGTCCCTGTGGACACAGGTCTGTGCAACATAAAATTGAAGTGTGCAATCTCTACCTCCCCTCCCTCACTCATGATATCGTGCCAGGAAGAAAATGACAGAGAAAGTGACCAGATACATGGCACACTTTTTCTGCCCCTACAGCCTGCAGCCATTTTTGTTTTTTTTTTTTTTTGCTTGCTCTCTGCTAAAGCTAGGTAAAGGATAAACCAGCCACTGTTGGCTCCGTAAATATAATGTTTAAAGTGCTAGCTTTTATTTCAAAATTTAGTCTTATTTTTTCCAGACTGACCCTTGCCCTGAAAATCCTGAAATCTTCAGAGCTTGAGAAGATGAAGGCTCATTGGGACACTTTTGTGTACCAGGCTCTCTGTTGAAGATTTAAAAACATTGCCGCCTAAAAACTTCACAACTCTCTGAAGGCATGGTAGTATTATCACTCATACTTACCAGAGAGGAGAGTAATTAGGCCTGGAGGGGTTTAGGAATCAATGAGCGGCACACAGCTGGCAGGGGTAGAGCTCAGGCAAGCTGCCTGGCAGGGATGTCCAACTTTTTTTTTTCTCTTCTGCATATTGGGACAAGAGAGTTGTCTTGGGCCACACATAAAATACACAAACACTGTGTACACACAGATGAAAGCTAATGAGCCCCTCCCACTGCCAAAAAAGTTCTGTGAATAATTCATGTGACCCAGCCTGCGCGCCTCAGGTTAGTCCCTCCTACAGTCTTCAGTAGACTTAGCCACTGAGTGCCTGTTCTGGTGATATTTGCTCCTGAGGTCTAGTAGGGGAAACGGATACCACCTCAACCACAAATAATAAATAATGTCATGCATTGATTGTTAACTGGAAAATCTAAGTTTCCA
>NW_003852397.1:691349-697781 GCF_000181295.1 Otolemur garnettii | reverse complement strand
GCTGGAAATACTGCTTTTCAACAGCTTCAGTCTCTGGCCAACCTCTGTTTTTCATCAATATTACCCATTACTGTCATAATTTTTAGCATTTGATTTTTAATTGGGGTTTTAATATGACAATATATTGATGATTCAGCTCCTTCTTTGCCACCTATTAATACAGTTTATTTCTTCCACATTTGAGTTAAAACTGTCACAAAAATGATAGATGTGAGCAGTTAAGACAAGTATCCTATAAGACGCATCTTTGCGATTCTTTGAGGCTTTTCCTTCTGTTGGGAAGACAGCTTCCTTTACTCTAGAGCTGTGGTTTTCGACCATTGTGCCGGTGTGCTTGAGAGGATCTCAGGGGTGCTGGAAACATTTTGAAAGATCGTACATTAAATTATTTTCAAAAGAAGTCCAAAGTATATCCTTTTTTTTTAACTCTTTTTTTTTTTTTGGATCAACAAAATTTAGTTGTGCTGCAGAAATATAATTATAGGTTCAAGTGTGCCCCAAGATAAAAAAGATTGAAAAACATCACTCGAGAGCATTGGGAGAGGAGGAGTTAAAGGCCAAGAAACTGTCACATGCTTTTTTCCAGGTATAGACACGTTTCTTGTTTGTACCAAGACAAGCTTATTTGAATTTTGATAATCACACCTGACTCACAGGTGGACTTCAAACTGTGGACTAAGATTGTTTTTGACTTAACATCCTCAAAAGATCCATTAAAGCCTCAGATCGATATGAACTTTCTCCTTTCTGTTTTTGGAGGTCATGTATTTAAAGTGACATTAAGAGACAAAATGAAATGGCTTTATGTCTGTTACCACTAGACAGAGGTCACACATGTTCAACATACTGGTTATGCTGCAGAGTGGTGACAGTCAGTGGCTCACAATCGCATGTGCCAACAGAAAGGAATCTGTGACCAGGAGAATGTCAAGTGCAAAAGGTGTGAAGAAGGAAGAACGTGTATGGTAGGCAGTGGTAGCATTTCTAAAATATTTAAGAAAAATCCCAAGCTATATTTTGCCTTGGTATATATATATATATATATATATATATGCCATGGGGAAATTATAAAACAATAAGTAGGAATCATAAATAGTAAATTTGGGATAAAGCTTTTATAGGTAGGTGGGGTTATGTCAAGGCAAAACATGAAGATGTTTGAATTTCTCAGAATTCTTATTTGTTAAGCTGAGGAATGAGGACATGGGTATTCAACATTTTTTTACAAGTTTTATGTAATAGCAGAACATAAATTTCTAGACTAGAAAAACCAAGACATTACTTGTTTTGTTTTGTTTTGTTTCTAAATGAATTAAGAAAGGATTTCCATTCAAGGGGGGAATTCATGATAGTTAGAAAAATCAGACAATGGGGAAACAGGTGATTATGAATACAGGAAGAAACATATCATACAAGACAGGAAATGTAATTCTATACATATCACGGCCCATCTGGGAGAGGGTCAAGTAGCAATAATGATGTAAACAGAAGATACTTATTTAACTAAAATTATGATAAAATTACATGTGAACTATTAACGGAGGAAGAGAGAATGAGAGCGGAAGTGTAAGAAAACTACATTCATCTCCTACAATAGAAGGGCAATAGAAAATACAGAAAGTGGAAAAATCACGGTGTAGCTTTATAAACATGTTACTTCAGACTTATGGAGCCGTTATCTGAATACTGTCCAAAACTAGCTAAATGAGGGGGAAGAAAACCTTTTCTGATATGGAATAAGGTGGGGGAGGGCCCTGTTGGGTTTTGTCAAAGTTTTAAAGAGTTACTAGACATTTTAAATTATATGTAACTTAAAAAAAGCTAAAAAATTCAATTAAACCATGCACATTTTGCTTAAATTCAACAAAATATGCCACATTTCTCAACTCATTACTATGGTGTAAATACCCTAGGGTCCACTTAGAAAACTCTTCAGACGCCCTGCATATGCCTTCTATGTATCTGCCTTGTGAATAATTAACAATGGTGTGCCCTGGATCACAAATCAGATTTATATTAGTAGGATAAACCTGGGCTCAGAGCCAGTAGAATATTTGATTCCACTCTCACTGATCCTACCTGGTATCACGCTGCCTTGATTCAAGCAGAACATCGAAGCTACAGTGGCAATTTCCAGGAAAATGTATCCACTTAGTCCACTTACTGCTAGCTTCGCCAAAGACTGATTAAAATGACTGTAGGGTCTTTCTGGTAGTGATGGCTTCTGATTGCAGGGACTTGCCACCAGCTGTACCCAGGAGCAGAGAACCATTGGCCCTCTCAGCAGGGGCTCTGAGCCACTGATGAGTCCTCTGCTAGAATGTCAGCCCCTCCTTCCCTGCCCACCTCAGCATCCAGACGGTGGCAGAATGAGGGTGTGCCATCCAGCTGTTCACGTTCACTCCAGTGGTGCAGTTACTGAAAACTGTTTGGCATCCTGGGGTCCGAGGGCTCACATTCACATCACATGGGAAGCCAAAAAAAGAAGAGTTTTTTGTGTGTTTTAACAGCTGAATGTCATATTTCACAATGCTTGATATTTGTTGAGAAATTTCAGATGTCTGAAAATGAGAGAAAATGTGGGAAATGAAGAAAAGAGTTCAATGAAAGGCTCATCTCTAAAAACTGATGAATTCTACAAGGCACCCAGCTCATTAGGCAGGCGGCCACACGGAGTCTCTGGCCGTTACATAGCTGCAACCCTCAGACCCTTCTCCCCGGCTCCGAAAGAAGGAAAGGAGATGTGGGCCAGCTACCTGGTGGTATGGTGGGGAAAGAGAGGGAGAGAAGAGAGAGAGATTGGTTGAGATTCCAGAGAAGTAGCTGCTAAATGGAACTAGGTAAAAATGATTTAATTTCAGAAATCAAATGGTCCTTTCAGGAGTAGAGGTGATGAAACTGCACAGTGCCTAAGTCAGGATCAGGTCATTGTCCTGCACGAGCATAGTCCTGAGATGAAGCATTCCAACCTAGTGTTTGTTAAAATGCAACCTAAGCCATCCAAATAGGCAGCAGGCTACTTTCCTTCCGCCTTTCTGAAAGTCTGTTTGCTGAAGGATTAATGGATAAAATTTGGCATATCTCACTACTATTTTAAATGCATCAAAGTTTGAAATGTCAGGGTATCCTCCCGGCGACCTGGATACTGGATTATTGAAGCCTTGAGAAGACAAGTCTACATTCAGTCACCTGTCTAAGAAGGTCTCATCTCAACTTCCCGCTAACTCACTCAGTGTAATGTGTACGCCCTGGGAGGAAGCAGGAAGCTCCAGAACTAGTGCTTTCTTGATTTTAAGTTTTTTTCAAAATTTCCATTAAAATAAATCTTGTCCTCGGCTAATATTTAACATATGATTTTCAGATTTAAGAATACTACTACTGTGTTTAATAATAGTGATATAGAAATTTAAACACATTTTGCTTAAAAACCATATCAATGTTTCTGTCAACAATGGACCCCTTTGACCACAGTGGTCCCCTAAGATTAGTACACCATATTTTTACTGCACCTCTTCTATGTCCAGTTATGCTTAGATACATAAATACTCCTGTGGTACAGTTGCCTCCATGTTCAGTACAGTAGCTAGTGGTGCTGGTTCGTAGCCCGGGAGGCACAGGCTGTAACTGAGAGCCCAGGAAGGCAGTGATGCCAGCTAGATTTTGGGAAAGTGCACTCTCTGATGTCCCCACAATGACAACATCACCTAAGGATGCGTTTCTCCAAAAGCAGCCTCATCATTAAGTGTGCTATATTGATAAAAATTTACAAAGAAAATGTCACCTGCACTAACAGAATAACTTCAATTCATTATCAGGATTCAATTAATATCCTGTTGATATTTTCCAGGTTGAAGTTTTAGTGTAGTGAATTACAGTGTAGCCTAAGTTCTAGGCAGGTGCCCAAAGCTCCATTCAACCCTCCATCCTAAAACTAGAACACTTTTTATACTAAAAAAGTAAGATTTGAGCCAATTCATTTTCATAGATTACCATTGTATATATATGACATAGTTTAAACTATATGACTATCTCCAATTTTTAAATTCAAGTAAGTAGAAATAAGTATCTTTTAATGAACTCTTATGCACATCCAGGGTTTTTAATACACCAGAATAGCAGTGAAACACACTTGTCAGATCTGTATGGACTCTTTTAATAAATATAATTCTCGTTAAAAGTTTAGGGCTAGATTCTTTTACCATAACAAATTATACTTGTGTCTTTCTTGTGAGCTGCACACACATGTGTGAACACACACACAGGCACAGGAAACCCTCCTACACAACATAGTTAACATTTGTCAGCTCTCTGCAATGCCATCCTGTGGGGGAGAAATGCATGCATACATTCATTGATTCAGAGACTAATTTACTATACACTATTGTTGCCAGTTTCTTTCTTTCCTTTTTTTCTTTTGCTAAGTGGCATAGTATATACAGATAATTAAAACATAGATTTTGCCTTAATGAGGTACAGGGTCTAGTAGGAATAAGCATTTGAGCATATTTCCTTTTACAGGGATCATGGGGTTTCTCACAAGAAGGATCCACTTTCTTTTTTTTTAGATGCCTCTAGGGAAAGTGAAGAAGAGAAAAAACTGACATGCTCTTGGCAGGCTGTGTATTCAGATGGCTGTAGGGTTTTGTTCTGAAAGTCCATCTCTTGGAGATGCTCTGGTGGTGGCTTTTTTTTTTTTTTTTTGAGACAGAGCCTCAAGCTGTCCCCCTTGGTAGAGTGCTGTGGCATTACAGCTCACAGCAACCTCCAACTCCTGGGCTCAAGCAATTCTCCTGCCTCTGCCTCCCAAGTAGCTGGGACCACAGGCACCTGCCACAACGCCTGGCTATTTTTTGGTTGCAGCCATCATTGTTGTTTGGTGGATCTGGGCTGGATTCGAACTCGCCAGTTCAGGTGTATGTGGCTGGCGCCTTAGCCGCTTGAGCCACAAGTGCCGAGCCTCTGCTGGTGGCTTTTAATCAAGATCCCTTTTTGAGAAGGTCAGGTTATGGCTGTCGCCCAGCAACTAATTAATTCAAAACTCATTGCAACAAAATTGAACCATTTCATACAATTTAGAAGTCATTTACTACTGTATTTTTTGTAATTTTTCAAGTTCTTCACCCAAGAGGACTTGAAATTATAGCAGTTTTCTTTCTGTGTTCCTTTCATTTCCTTTCTTGCCCAGCAAACAATGACCCTGTAGCACAAAGAAGACATGTTTTGCACAAACGTGTAGCTCAAGTATACTGCTTACACTTAGCACTTGCTATTTGTTACCTTGTTATTTTCATGTGTATGGCATATGGTTTGGATTAGATGATCATGGCATATGGTCAAGATCACATGATCTTGATCCGGGACCGTATGAGTTTCATGTTTGCAGGGCTATTCCAAGTCTTGCTTCATGTATCTGAGTCAGAGTTTGATACTGACTTTTAACAGAGTCCGATTCAAGTTCAATCCCAGAAAACTTCCTTTCAGCCCTCAGAAGCAGGGGGTAGGGTAGACAATATGCTCGTGCTAGGCAGCTGCTCCCAGCCCTTCCCAAAAGCATTGTGTACTTGGCAGTGCTACAGCAGCCAGCCCTCTCTTCCACTGATTGTAGGTGTTAATATCTACTTTTCTTGAAATAGAGCTAAATTGGCCAGGTGGCCCTCTAAAATCAGGGAAGTTACTCTCTTGGCAGTGTGCCTGAAGCTTAGGGGAACAACCTGAAAAACGTCTAGAGAGGTCGTCAGCACAGCTATTTCCTCAAAATGAATTCTGGAACGAGGGCCAGATTTACACCTTCTATAAGGCAGTTCTCCTTTTGTTAAAATAAGGACTGTATTTACAGCAGTTTGATCATAAATCAGTTACAGGAAATGTTCATTTAGAGTTATCAACTTTTGGGATTGTACTGAAATATGGATATGAAATATATATGAAAAAATTATTTGAATAGTAAAACAACAAAGATTGCTAAATGAAAATAAAGGCAATGGTAGGCAAGTAATGACAACAATGTAATGCAGTATTATGTTGTCATTTATATTATGAGTACAATGTAAGAACACGAAAGTCCTTGGTATAGTAATAAATGAATAATGTTCTCAAGAATGCCATGTCATAGAGCTATACTTCATGTGGCCTTCTCTTCCCTTCCCTTCCCTGCCCTTCCCTTCCCTTCCCTTCCCTGCCCTTCCATTCCCTTCCGTTCCCTTTCCTTCCCTTTCTTTCCCTGCCCTTCCCTGCCCTTCCCTGCCCTTCCCTTCCCTTCCTTTCCTTTCCCTTCCCTTCCCTTCCCTGCCCTGCCCTTCCCTGCTCTTCTCTTCCCTTCCCTTCCCTTCCCTTGCCTTCCCTGCCCTTCCCTGCCCTTCCCTGCCCTTCTCTTCCCTTCCCTGCCCTTCTCTTCCCTTCCCTGCCCTTCCCTGCCCTTCCCTGCCCTTCCCT
>NW_003852397.1:660484-691138 GCF_000181295.1 Otolemur garnettii | reverse complement strand
TGCCCTTCCCTTCCCTTCCCTGCCCTTCCCTTCCCTTCCCTTCCCTTCCCTTTCCTTCCTTTCACTTCCCTGCCCTTCCCTGCCCTTCCCTGCCCTTCTCTTCCCTTCCCTGCCCTTCTCTTCCCTTCCCTTCCCTGCCCTGCCCTGCCCTGCCCTGCCCTGCCTTTCCTTTCTTTTGACAGAGTCTTACTCCATTGCCCAGGCTAGAATGCCCTGGTGTCAGCCTAGCTCACAGCAACTTCAAACTCCTGAGCTCAAGCAATGCTTCTGCCTCAGTTTCCTGAGTCACTGGGATTACAGATATTGTTTACAATGCCAACTAATTTTTCTATTTTTAGTAGAGCCAGGGTCTTATTCTTGCTCAGGCTGGTCTTGAACTCCTGAGCTGAAGTGATCCCCCACCTCAGCCTCTCAGAGTGCCGGGATTACAGTGTGAGCCACTACACCCTGCCTTGTTGCTGTTTCTTAATGCTTCCTCACTTAGGAACTGGCTAAATATTTGATTATGGCATAGACAAAACATTATCCTGAGCATAACATTTGGTATTTTTCAGGAGTTTTATGGCCTTTTTGAAGTGAGGACTATAAATTCTAGCATAAGGATGGATGTTTTAAGATGTGTATGGAGCTTAATTTTATCCACTCAAGGACATTTGCATTTTAGGAGTAGATGGCTAGAGTATAATTACTTTTTTTATTTCAAAATATTTCTTAAGGAGGTCTAAGTGTTTGTTACAAGTATATCTTGGATAATGCTTAAGTCAGGGTTTTTGGTCATCACCAGAATAGTGTTCATTGTACCCAGGAGGTAAGTTTTTATCACATGACTGAATAATGGCTGTAGCCTTTAGATATTAAAATATGAACAGTGTGAACAATATGATATATCTGATTTTCTTTCTGCAATAAAGATAGCATCCGATCCCTGGAGAATCACAGAGGTGATTCCCTTGTCAGCTCACACAGAACACAGCAGAAGTATTTCTACTTAATCCTGGGCATTCTGATCATACCTTTATACTGTGAACATAGCCCTTAAAGATGAATTGGGCTCAGTTTTGGAGCAAATTATTTTTTAAAAGTTTTTACATAATATTTGTTTAACTCCTGGCAGCCTCTCTCAGGAGGGTCTCACTAAATGCAAGTGATTAATGAACCTTGAACCTCCCAGGGAGCACGGGTGGGTAAGCTTTCACTCTGGCAACACTAATTAACATCAAAACTATCTTTCCTCTCTTGGTATTTGAGCTCTGTTTCTTACTAACCCATCACATCGATTTGCAATATATAGATGGAAAAATGCAAATAAGCATATTTTTTCTCAAACATGGATCCTAATAAATTTAATTTTGGTGATATAATGCCTCCTCAAGTGGAGTGTGACATAACATAGTATCCTAAGTTCTAGTGATATATGCTGAGTGCAGCTGGAGAAGGCTGTTCCCTTCCAGTTATTTCTAGAATCATCAACCCCCTAGGATAGGATAAGTTGATCCAGTTAGATTCTTGCCTCCAGAAGCTTCATTTATTACATTTTGGACGAAGGATACGTGTCTTACTATAAGAAATAACAGGTAAGAGATTCTCAACTATAACAAAGTACTAATGTACTTGAGGACTTCTGGTCATTCTTTTTCACTTGTTTCCAATTTTAAGGCAATTCATGCTTTTTTAACATCATTTCTACCATTTGGAAAATTTTAGGATATGTAATGCCATATATTATTATGTACAGTTGCCCTTTTAAAGCAAAAATAAGGGCCCCATAATGCAATTCAGTGGAGAAAGAATAGTATTTTTAACATGTTTGGAACAAATAAATATTCATATGTGAAACAATGAACTTTCGTCAGTATCTTGTACCATATTCAACAGTTTGCTATAAACGCATCATATATATAAATGTGTCACCTAAAACTATAATATATCTAGAATATAATGTAGGGAAAAAAATCTGTGTCCTTGGGGTGAAGCACAGATTTCTCAGAAAAAAACATTAAAAGCGTGTGATGCATAAAAGACAATAGTGAAATTGGTCTTCAGTGAAATTAAGGACCTCTGCTTTCAAGATGCTATTAAGATAATGAAAAGACAGGCCACATTTGCAGATCATATATCCAATAAAGAATGTGTAATGTATAAAAAACAGACACCCCAGCTAAATATAGGGAAAATTCTTACAGATACTTTAAAAAGATAAGCAGATGGCAAGTCAATGTATGATAAAGCTGCTCAACTTCATTAACTATTGGAAACCTACAAATTGAACACATGATGGAGGAACAGTGAGAATGTTAGAAATTTTAAAAGATTAACAATACCAACTATTGGAAAGAGTGCAAATCAACTGGAATCCTCACACACTTATGTTCATAATACAAATGATATAAACATTGGCAATTTGTAAGCATCCTCTTACAAAATGAGTCAGCTATTCTGCTCCTCCAAGAATTTACCCAAGAGGAATGAAAGCTTATGCTGATACAAAGACTTCCTCAAGAATGTCCACATCATCTTTATTTGCAATTAACAGAAACTGGAAACAGCACAACTGAATCCAGGTAAAGGGATAAATAAACTGTAGTATGTCAATTTAGCGGTACGTCGGCAATAGGAAATTACAAAATCACCCAATAATATGGATGAATCTCACCATAATTTTGTTCACTTAGAGGCAGACAAAAATATTGCATGCTTCCATTTATATGAATTTCTGGAAAATACAAACTAATTTATAATGACAGAATGCAAATCACTGGTTGCCCAGGGACAGAGGGTGAAGTGTGTGTGTGTCTAGGAAAGGTCAGAAATAGGGATTTTTCAGAAGCACAAGAAAATTTGGGGGATGATTGATATGTTCCTTATCTTAATTGTGGTGAAGGTTTCATGGTATAAACATTTATTGAAACTTAATAACTGTATATTTGAAATATGTTTTGCTCATTCCATGTGAGATATAACTCAATAAAGCTGTTTAGAAAATCATGTCAGCTCATCTACCTGGCATACTAGTAGCTGGGCCCTTTCTGTGGCCTTCTTTCCTGCCAGCCATCGCTTGGCTTATTTCTAGTGCAGTTAGAAAGGTATCAATAGATTAGTGAAAATTAAGTCTCTTGGGATAGACAGACACTGAAGCTGAGATGACTGCTGATACAGCAATGATTTTAACAATGGCTGATGTCAGGACTGAAACTGCTACCAGTAGGGAACAAAATGAAATATAAATGTTTTATAATGAAGTGTCATTTAGTATCATGACTTCAATTATGATATATATACACACACACACACACATATATCTCACAATCTCATAGTTGATTCCTAACATTCATGCCCATATATCTATTAGACTTTCCCACCTGAATGTTATAGGTGTACTCAGTCTTCACAAGGATTTTCTTTCCTTTAAATTCTGCCCTTCCTCTTGTTTTCCACAGCTTGGTAAATGGTAGCACAATCTACTGGGTGTCCATCCCTGTAACTTGGGGACTTTTCTTAATTCTTTCTCCTAAGCTCATTGTTGATATTCCATCGGCTACCCTGACATGTTCCTTCTTTCTTCCCCTGATTTCGTGAATCCCTCTTCACGTGACCATTTTTATTTTATTGATGTCATTCAGAACCTCGGTTTTCCTGCCTGAATTACAGAAATGAAGAAGAATTCATATTTTTTTTCTCTCTTGATCACACAACATGGGATTGTTGCAGGAAAAGAGGAAATAGGAACAGAAATTATGAGGCCTAACAACTAATTGTTCACAACCAGTTATAGATTCCTTTGTTTCCTCTCCACTCCACCACTGTTTCACTTGACTAGCCTAAAAAAATACTAACAAATGAAAGAAAGAAATTAACTATGGGGTGTAGTTTTATCTTTCATGATTCTACAACCCAATTCCTTTACCCTACCCCACCCCTTTTGTTGAGGCGGGATAGGAATGAACAATGTAATACTCTGTGAGTAGGAAAGCTCCTTCACCCACTTCCAAGCCCACCCTGCAGAGGGAGCTATGACATGGTAAACTTCAAACCGTCCTTATTTCTCTCATTTTGATGGATATTAAGTTTTTTTTTTTTTTTTTCCAGTAAGACTGTTAGGGAAAGCCTTGTACATTTATCCTTGTAAGCACTTTTGGGTATACTTCAATACAATTATTGGAAATGAAATTCCAATGTAAGTTGTCATAAGAGAAATCAGCTGCTTACAGATACTGACATTTTTGGTTAGAAGTCATTGGCCACATTCTTCATAGAACGTTTACAAAAATTGACCATGAACTTGGCCATTATTTAGAGTCTTAACAAATTTTAAATATTTGGTTTTATGAATATAATGTCCTATTACAATGCAATAAAGTTAAGAAGTAATTTTTAGAAAAAAATTGAAATAAATGCCTTCTAAATAAAATACTGACTGAATGAATTGTGATGGAAAAGGGAACATACTTGGTACTGAAAGAGTGAAGAGATAGAAATAAAAACGTTAGGGAGGCATTTAAAGTAATAAATAGGGAAAAATCTGTTGCCTTAAAAGCTTTTTTGAGGAAAGAAGAAAAGCTGAAAATTAATGATCCAAGCATTCCCCATGCAAAGTTAGAAAAGCAGACAGACTACGGCAAAAAAAAAAACAGTGGAGAAAGAAGAAAATATATATAAACACATCTTCTTTAGTGTATATATACATAGTATACTATATATATACAGTGTACTGTATAGTATATAGTATATATACTGTATATACTTTATATATATTACACATTTTCTTTAGTGTATTTATATACTATATATACTTTAGTATTTATACTTATATATACACTAAATAAAATGTGTTTATATATTTTATAAATATTTTATATATATTATAGTATATGTACTATATAGTATAGTTTATATACTATAGATATAGTACATATATTATACTATACTATATCTATAGTATATACTATAGTCTATGCTATACTATACTATACTATAGTATAGTCTATACTATATCTATAGTATATATATACTAAAGTGTACATAAAGTATATAGATATATACTAAACTATATATATATATATATATATACACACATGAAAATGACAAATAAATGAAAATTAATGATAGTGGATACCTGCATGTAGAATAGAAGAAAATGCATTTGGCAAGGTAAACAGGGGATTTTAACTTAATATAAAAATATTTTATTTCTTCTTAAGATGGGTGCTGTATATGTGTGAACTTGTGTTATTTTTATGTTTTGTAATAAAATTTTGTAATTTATCTAACAATATTCCTGATTAGTAACTTAGTATTAGTTTAGCAAGTATTTTTTTGAATTTCAAAATAGCATTTGTCCAAATTAGCAATTTATTTCCTAAATTATAATTTTCTCTTTTGCCATTATTGCTTTTCAAAAGACATCAATTTTGTTCTTTAGCACCAAATCTGGAATGTATGGAGGAATTGTTATAATTTTAAGAAATAAATTTCCAGTATATCCAATTCAAAGTTCTTAAAGTTAGTTTTACTTATGTTTTTAATCTTTTAACCTGTTTGTTTTTATGTTTATTGTATCTACTCTAGCTGACTTATTTTAAGAAAAAAAGTAATAAAATGTGACTTTTAGAGGGACTGATTTGTAACAATTATAAAGACAAATCAAACACAATTAAGTGCATATAACTGACATGAAGTGATTTTAATACATGGTTGTATAAAACTCATTTTAGCATACATATTGTACGATGTGTCATAAGCTATTCTTCTGCTTCTTCAGATCTTTTTGGACCTTAATTTTCAGTTAGTCATTGGCTTACATCTTATCTCCCACCGTAATGGCAGAAATTAATGGGATAAAAGTATTCTATTCAAAGACAAATTATCATTTCACTGATATATTCAGTAAGTGCAAATTCCCTCTGCACTTATTAAAAGCGATAGAACAGTAGGAAAGTGCTCGTTCACTTCAATTGTGTTTCCTTTCTTAGATCATAAATGTTTCATTTATTTCTCTTGTTAAACAGTTTTGTAAATGCAGAAATTCTGAAGCCTTCGTATTGTGTGATACATATTTGGGCATTGTCGCCATTCTGGATTTCTTCCATGGCACTTTAATTTTGTGGTTCAGTGAGCAAAACTCTGAGTTCTCTGGGAGGACTTGTACTTAAAACAGTCAGGGGTGTGCTGCTTGATGAGACATTCAATCTTTTCCCCTGATGAGGATGTCCAGTCAGGAAAGCTCTTTTGTTTTTTAACCCAAGGAGGGTTTTAAAGAAAACTGTAACAAGCCACTTAGATTTTGCAGTTCCATACAGCGTCAAAATCTAATATGCATTTAGTGAATGTTTTTAGGTGCTGTTGATTGCAATGATGAAACAGATATTTGTGTTTTCATCATTTAATCTCTCCTACTCAAAGAGAATAATGTTATGGAATTCCACGTCAGGAAGGAAATTAACACTGGCATATTTTATATCATCAAATCCTCATAACAACCAAATAAAATAGGTCTTAGAACTTTGACAAACTGGAATCTTAGGAAAGTTGGCAAGTATTTCCCGTGTCATCTAGATGGTACACATTTGAGATTCAAACCCCTGTCTAATTCGCAAGCCCTGTGATAAACCACATATTCTAATACAGTAAGACAAAATTTATAACTCAATTAATGAAAAATAATTTATTAAGTCACCAATATTCAGGAGGTAACATTCCTGGTACCGAAGTAGGTAAATAATTAATAAACGCTTTGTAATGAGTTTCACCTCTGGAAATGTCAAATTTAGTTACCATTCGTATTAAACTTTCTTAGTTTTGCTATTATTAGAAACTAGTTCTCCATGTATTTATTTTCTTAGGTATCTCCGGGCCACATTTTTATATAGGATTTTTAATGAACTGCATTTAAGAAATACTTCCTTTATAAATAAACTAAGCAAATTATATTATTAAAATATATAAAAAGCCTATACACCCATAACATTCTATACAGTAATATTAAAAGACATATAACTTATTTTTACATTTTGATTTTGACTTTCAGATTTTAAATATCTACACACGTATTCTTATTTAATTGGTATTTTAATGATATATTATAGACTTTTAAGGACTTGAGTGGCCGTATTCTATATATCAACCTTTTCAGGTTATTTTCTATGATTTTAGGTATTACAGTGATTTATTACCAGAAGTTAGCGAATAGAGAATGAATATAATTTCTCTTGGACTCTGGCGATTTCAGCTAAGTTGCTGCTGTCCATTTTTTTGGACCAGTCTCTGGGTAGGTAGATAAAGGGAAACCTTTTGTGTGTCAGCTCTGCTGATAAATAGGTCTAGAAGAATGTAGCTGGTTCTCTCCTAGTGCTATCATTTATATTGTCGTCTATTCTGTAATTTCCAGCCAACCAACTTTATTAGGTTTTTATTTTTTCCAGATTCTTATAACAGATTTTTGCTTCTTTCCTGAGTCCCTGCAGCCAGGTTTCTGTGGAGAATGGGCCTCTGCTCACACCCTCCCGCTCTGCTGCATTTGAATTCCGATCTTCACTTTCCTGCTTTCTTTCAGTCCTTTTCAATTAGGGGACGTGTCCAAGTTCATTTTGTCCTGCTTTAATAGGATACCACAACTGAGGAATTTCCAAGGAACAGAAAGTTCTTGGCTCACAGTTCTGGAGGCTGAGGAGTCTTTATCCAGGTGCAGGCATCTAGAACAGGTACTCTAACCTGGGTCGTCACGTGGGGGGAGGCAGAAGGGCAAAGAGAGAGAGCAAGAGGGGCAGAAATAGCCTTTTCCAAATGGCATAAGTTTAACTCCAGAATTTCATCACCCCTTAAATGTTCCACTACTTGTTGTTTTTAAATGGCAGATGAATTTCAACATGAGTTTTGGAGGGGACAAACATTCAAACCATTTATCACAGGGCTTCCTCTCCAAGATTATCTGACCTTGAAAATCTAGCCTTCCTACATATCTGGACAATGCTGGGGTCTGTGACCACCTGGAAGTCAGGACTCTGTGCCACCCCACTTTCCGCCCTAGATCCTTTGTAGATCTACTCTACAAAAATCCCAGCCTGGTTCCACATCATCCTATTCCATCGGAAGAGACAAACCCAGTTATAGTCATTTACAGGGAATTGTTAATTAAAGGTTAATGTGCAGGTTGGGAATTATTCCAAGAAAAAATAGCTAAAGATTCCCGAACGAACTTACTGATAGCTAAAGGGAAGGGACGAATTTGTGATATACTCTATTTATTTAATTGCTCCCCCAAAGTATCCTGATTGGCCATGAGAAAAGCAGGAAGAAAATCAGAGGAAAACGTTTGTTTAGTGATAGCTGAGAAGGAAAGAGGAGATAGTTTTCTGTTCATCTCCCGGGGTGGGGGGGACAGAAAACATTCAGATTTGAAGGATATGTCTTAAATACCTGATTAACAGGTCTTATCCTTAAAAGGTTTAGGCAGAGACCAAATGGAAATGCTTAACTGAGCAGAAATATAGAGAAGCTGGCTAAAAAGTCCCTTAATACCTCTTGGTATCTGTTTTTTTCATCTGTAAAATGAATACATTGGATAGAATCATCTATAAAATATCTTTTCACTTAAATAACTCATGACCGAGAGAATCTCTGAAATTTGGGCTTTCCGAGGCATATCTCTGCTGTAAGTTCTTACATTTATTTAAGAGAATTTCCTTATAGAGGTTAATACTGGTTAGCTGGCAACTTTAAGTCTGTGTGTATCCTGCTGCCCATATCCATCTCTATGCCTATACTATATCTCGACCTCCATTGAGCAGTAGATCTTATGCTTATTTTTGACATTTAACTATTATAAAATGCTGTCTATTCTGAATGATATTAAGTGTATATAGACCTATCCTTCTTTTAATGTATTTATTTATATCTCTGTGTGGAGGAGTATAGGGCATTTAGTATGTATTCCAGTGATCCTGTCTAAGGAGGTAGGCTACCAAAGAGATAAGACACAGTATATGTGTGTCTAGAAAAGAATACAATTATTTATGGCTAAAGAGAATATGTTGAAATGAGAGTACAGTTACGTTTCCATACGTAGGATGGATGGGGTAAAGTTCCAGAGGATGGTAAGGGCTAACAGGCAAGAGGTATGTCCAAAACAGGATAAATAGTTCAATTTGGCTGGAGTAAAAAATTCATAGCAGATTATGAGTTTGAATATCAGATCATGGTGAAGGAACCATGGATATTGTTTAATTTGGTTGCCATTGGGGAGCAATTGGAGGACTTTGATGGTGAGATTTAGGTACTTAGAAAAATGACTAGCAATGGAGATGGATCAAAAAGGGGGCTGATTAGAGGGGAGAAAAATACTTGGAAACTGTTATCATAACTTAGTCAAAAGTCAAATACTACCTGAAAAATGGGGGACTCACTGAGACCCAGTGACTCAGTGTATAATAGAAAATAGGTAAAAGAATGCAAGTCTGAAAGGGCTGTAAGAATAGTACCTCTGAGTGAAATAGAGGCAAACGGTGA
The DNA here is from genome assembly GCF_000181295.1 of Otolemur garnettii. Classification (NCBI taxonomy): domain Eukaryota; kingdom Metazoa; phylum Chordata; class Mammalia; order Primates; family Galagidae; genus Otolemur; species Otolemur garnettii. The sequence goes on along the minus strand of NW_003852397.1, from coordinate 681,637 downwards.
TTCTGCAGCAGAGACAGCAGATTATTTTATGTGCAAGACTAGACTTAGAGAGATTTTTCCTAGAAGTAATTTAGATTCATTTAAAAAGAGATAAATATTGAATAGGGTACTCTGTGTTTTTTTTCAATTGATAACATTCTGAGAGGTAAGAATTATTTCATGTGTGAAGGAGGAAATGGACTGGGCACCATGGCTCATGTCTTTACATCAGCTACTCAGGAGGCCCAAGCAGGAAGATGACTTGAGCCCAGGAGTTTGAGGCTATCATGAGCTACGATCACCCCTGCACTCCAACCTGGGAGACAGCAAAACTTGTCTCTAAAAAAAGTTTTAAAAAATAAGAAACTGAAACTCTTTTGGCTCACATCACCTGTTTAATGTCATAAGGCAGTCAGCCACAGGATCGATGGAAAAGATACAGAACCAACTTCTTTTTTAAAGCTTTTGGTAGAGAAAGATCCCGAAGTTAAAAGAATAATATTTTAAGGATTTCAATAGTTTTCATGTTTGCTTTAATATAGAAAAGAGAGAACATGCTGCCAGGTGAGAGTTTTAACTGGAGAAGAGCTAAGTTTTGAAAGAGACCAATGAGAAATGGAATCCAAGTATAAATTAGCTTAGGGAAGGAGAGGAGTTCCTTTCCTCTGAGGCAGGAGGGACGTCACAGGGATACAGTCTTTGGGGTGTAAGTCAAGAAACTGGGTACTGTGGAAAATGTAGAAATATTATGAGATAACAAGTTGAACTTCTGAATCTGAAAAAGTTTGGAAGACCAAATGAAGCTAGAACAAATAGCATGAGTATGTAATGGTATCAACCATTGGGTTTCATGACTTTCTAAAGCAGCGGTTCTCAACCTGCAGGTCGCAACCCCTTTGGACTGTTTGAAAGGTTCGCGGCATTAGGAAGATTAAGAACCACTGTTCTAAACCCAAGATTAAAGTCCAAGGGGCTGTCTTTACTTAGTGAATATCCTATAAGTGAAATAGTATTGTAAACTGTAAATTAAAACTGGTATATTTGGGTCAAAATTAGTTTTCCCTTGCAAAATTAATGTTATTTTAGACGGCCAGTTAAGACTGCCACTTATCTCTGCCCCTCCATCGGAAGCTTTAGATCTCACAGCCTGGTTGGCAGCTCTGATGCTGACTAGATGGAAGATTTTTCCAACTGCCCTCCCTCAATAAGCCACACATATCTTCACTTCTCATCATTAACAATGTAAGACAACAGATACATAGAAAAGTAATGGCCAATTTAAATGCCTTTATAGTAAACTACACCTTTCACAAAGTGTGGGCTTTATTCCTCATGAAATAGTAATTATATATACAAAACAGCACTAGAAGAAAGTATGAGGTATAAGACTTGCAGAATTATAAATCAGAAAAAGGATAGATCACATTATGTTACAGTGGTCAAGAAAGGCTGAAAGGAGGATATGAGAGGAACCAGCCTTTGAATTATCTTTTGGATGAAGCATACGGGATAAGTGGTTATGAGCAACTGAGAAATGGGAGAGTTATCTTTCTAGATCAATGGGAAAATGAACTGAAAAAGATGTCTATCAGGAAAATAGATATTGCTGTAAAAATAGGTTGGCATTGATTAGATCTCAGAGGATAATATTACTTACAAAATAAAAATGACACATTTTCAGCAATGTTTGATGTCCTCCAGTGAAGTGTTTGGAAGATTACTTTGGACTGGGAAGAGAAGGGAGAACAAGGGTAGCAGGTGGAAGACGTGATGATGCAGAGACACAGTAAGTTCCTCTGACCCCACCAGATCAATGGCCAGTGGAAGACGTGATGATGCAGACACACAGTAAGTGCCTCTGACCCCACCAGACCAATGGCCAGTGGAAGACGTGATGATGCAGACACACAGTAAGTGCCTCTGACCCCACCAGACCAATGGCTGGTGGGAACCGTGATGATGCAGACACACAGTCAAGTGCCTCTGACCCCACCAGACCAACGGCAGGTGGAAGACGTGATGATCCAGACACACAGACCCCACCAGACCAACGGCAGGTGGAAAACGTGATGATCCACACAGACCCCATCAGACCAACGGCAGGTGGAAACCGTGATGATGCAGACACACAGACCCCACCAGACCAACAGCTGGTGGGAACCATGATGATGCAGACACACAGTCAAGTGCCTCTGACCCCACCAGTCCAATGGCAGAGATACTGAAAGAAAAGGGGGAAAAAGTCACATGAGAGAGATTTTAAAATAAAAAGAATATTTTATCCACATGAAAATGATAAATATGAGCACATAGGAAATCAAAGTGACTGGCGTCTTTTAACAAGCTTTCTGATGTAAATTGAGGACAGGGGAAGTCGGTGGAAATGAAGTTGGAAAAAGTAGCCACAGCGAAGATGCAAATGGTTATGGGACCAACTAAAAATTTCTCTTGCAGACAATGAGGACTTATTAAAGTTGTCTCCAGCAGAACAGGCAGAGGTAAGAGGACAGGACTGTTCTACAGCATCAATAGGGCAGATGAACAAAAGGCACCAAGCTCAAGGGATATTTGAGAGAGTTCTGGAGGATAAAGTCAAAAGCACAGGAGATGAAGAGGATATAGGGCTAAAGGGGTGTGACAAGAGAGCGAAATACAATTTCGTGAATGTTCTAGAGTTACAAATCGAGATCCAGGGTGTGGTCGTTTGAGCAGTCAGGGAAACAAAAAGAACTGAAAGCCTCTGGTGCAGAAGTTAAGGAATCACAAACTGCAGCGGCTGATTAGTTCATCATTATGGCCATTTTTTTTTACCTACCATCATGGTGGGAATGACTGAGTATTAATGAATAGTGGAAAAAATAGTTGAAAAAAGGTGGCATAGAGCACTGGATTTCCTAGACCAGAGGAGGGTGCGTTCCTAAAGGGAGTTTTCAGAAGAATGAGCTGAAAATTGGCAGCGGGAATCGAGAGAATGCTGGACCTGATATTGGGGTGTAGGGAAATGAGGATCCTCCCCTCTGGAAGGATCTGCGGAAGCTGGTTTTGTCCGAAATATGCAGGGGGTGGGCAGAGAATAGAGCAGACAGTCACACATGCCGAGGAAATACTTGGCAACACAAATTGAAAATATATTAAAATCTAAGAATCTTTTACCCATTTTTTAAAAAGCATATTAAAAAACACTCTTTGGTGACAGTTGTGGAGGGATATGGACTTTCCTCTTTCTCATCCAAGTAATACCAGACACTCTAGAAAGAATTACTGGGAGATCAGCAGGTGGAGAGCTGGGCTAACTTGGAGCAATAGCATGGGGAAAAGTAGGCAACAAGGGGTTTTGGGGACAAATACAAATTAAAAAAATAAAAGACTTAATAAGAGTCACCTCTATTTTTTTCCTCAGAGCATTTACTTTAGAAAAGTCATAATTATAGGTACTTTCTCTTCTCTTTGAAAATGTATATACAACTTAGTTTTTAATTTAAGATTAACGTGAGGGTACAGATGTTTGTAACAGATGGGGGTTACACTGTTTGTGTTTGTCAGGTGAAGTCCAAGTTGTAGTTGAAACCTCCACCCGGCAGCTGTGCCACGTACCCTTACGTTGTGCCCATTACACTTTTCGAAGTGTAGAGAAGTCTGTTGTCAGCTTGATGACCTAAGAATATTTTTCTCAAAGACCTGGGAATCAACTCTTTGAAATGTGGAAAGCAAGGAGAATTGCCTCTCAATTTCATGGGAAGATGAGAGCCTACCTTCTCTGGGTGCCTTGGCAAGTTCTGCCAATTTATAAAACTATCCTCAGTCACAAAGGCACAGAAGTTTGTTTATTTTTTTCTGAATAAAGCCAATTGGCTAACACAAATGGTCACGCCAACTACTTGGTAAAGGTAGGATAAACTATGTGTGATAAATGGTGCAGTCGGATCCTCCTCCTTGAGAACTAGTTATTTACCTCTAAAACTTGTATACGATGGGTTGTGATCCACTTGGGTATAAAATATGGTGAAATTTATTTTTTTATGGTGGATTGCCTGGGATGTAGAACATATTCTGGCTTAGTGCTTATTAAATAGTAAGAGTTTTCTTTCTCTATTGCCTCTGGGGAGCAGATTTCTGGACTGAAAGAAAATTTTGTTATTAATTGTATTTCTTCAATAAGGGATGGGTAGGGATTATGCGTTTAAGTACAAAAGCCAAATTTCAACTACAGTAAAATCTCTATAGTTGACCACCTCCCTACATTGACCACCTCCGTAAGTTGACCCAATTTTCATAAACCAGGGATGTATCTCTGTACACTGCAGTACAGTGGGCCTAGTTCCTTAGGTTGATCACCTCTGTAGGTTAAGGTTTGTTACAGTCCCTCTAGTGGTTAACTTATAGAGATGCTGCTGGTTAATGTTATAGGAGTTTTGTAAACTTTCTCACGTAGATGTCAGCGTTGGTGACCGTGACCCCTGCAGCTTGATTTTAGCCTAAGCATTGGTAACTGAACAAGGTGACCTCACACTTCCTTTTAGCACAGAGAGCCTATGATTTTCTCATATAATAGGATTGTCTGATTCAATTAACTTCTCTCATTCCTTAGCACATTATATATAAAATCTATTGTTTAATACTTTTGTGTCAATAAATAGTACCTTGGTATACAGTAAGTAGTCCCCCCCCTTATCAGCGGTTTAATTTTCCACCATTTTGTGGCCAAAAATATTAATTGGTAAACTCAAGAAATAAATAATCTCTAAGTTTGTTTTAGACAACATTTTAAATAATGTTTTTTCTTTTTATCCCCAGCCTTATCTCCATTAACTCGCACTTAGAGACAATTAGAGCCACTGTTCAGAAGAGCAGATCTGATGGGTTGTTCACTGCCATTGTAGGTCCTGAGAGACACACAGGACACAGATAGTTTTTGAAATGCCAGTGTTCAGAGAAACAGCTGCTGCCAAATGATGTCTGGTAGAAATTCAGGATAAAACTTTCATGCATTGGCTGAACCAAAGTCCCCTTAGACAATTTACATAGTCTGTGAACTGCTCCCATTCGCTAAACTTCTTCTTTAGCTGTTATAAACTTTCTGTCATCAAACCCTCATTTTCTAACTACACAGAGTAGTATTTTAAATGAAAAATTTCAGGGATGAAGGAGGCAACAAGATGCTTCTTGAGTGACTGGGACCAGATCATAGCCAGGGAGATGTCTGTCTTTCTGAGGAAGGTGAGGCTCTAGACCCTGAACTGTGACTTACTCTGGGCCTGAGTCCCTTCATTCCCAGAAGACCTCTCAGTACCATGACACTTTTGCAAGGTGACCTCTGACTCTCCAGGCATTGTTGTAAATGCCTTCAGTTTTAAATTGCGCGTTCCTCGAGTAGTGTGATGAAACCTGAGCTACGTTGCCTCCATTCATCCCGTGCAGCCCATCTCCACTCTGCACATGTCACCGGCTCCACAGTCACTTCAGTAATCATCCTGGTTATCACACAGCAAAAATGGGGATCTATGGGGTTTGGTATTATCTTTGGTTTCAGGCATCCTGGGGATCTGGGATGGGAGGAGGGTGATTACTTTTAAGTCTAATTTATATCAAACATTAAACAAGTAATGTGGGGTTGTGTGTGTGTGTGTGTGTGTGTGTGTACCAGACATCAAAAACTAGCAGGGGCGAGTTTTGAACTTTGAATTTCGGTTGCTGATTCCCCCAAATATTCCCCACTGCCTCCTTTGTCTCCCTTTATACTACTTCATTTTTCCTTCCTTTCTCATTTTTTCTTTGAGTCTTTTCATCTTCCATTATTTTGCTATCTCCCAAAAGAGTCTTAACATATTTCTCATATATATACTTCCTTCAAAATTAATATCAGTGTCTTTCCTTCCTTCTGAGTGGGGTTTCAGTTTTATCTGAATCACTGTATCCTCTTTGGCATACTTCTCTTTTCTTAGGTGTCTCTCAATACTAATGCCAAATACTTTCTCAACCTCCATGAGCACGCAGAAGATTTATTAGCTCTTCGCTTTTTGTCCTGAAGCACAGTTTCTGTTTATCCGGCCCTCCTGAGTTCTGGTGGCCTCCCACAATCCCTGACAAGGTAGGCTCGTGGAAAGCCTGCTTCTGAAATACGGAGTTCCAAGTCTCACCATCATCCTGGCCAGACGAACCACTATTTAATCTTCATTTGTTATTGGGCTGACAGCACTAAACAAAGAGCCCTGCTTCACGAGTTAGCTCTTAAAATCATCTCAATTGACTGCTTTTGATACCCACACTACATCCCCTAGACAAACTCCTGGTGATATAATGTTTACAATGTGAACAGCATAGGAAATGTTTGTTGCCAGAACAATGAACGTAATGAATGAAATATGGGAGGGGCCTTGAAAGGCTTGTGGGTTAGATACTTTCCTCTCAAAGAGATTTCTCATTTCCCACTTCTGGTTTAAGAAGGCAAAGAAACAATGGCCTCTTAACAGTGTTTTTGAGATGACCTTTTCTGTCTTCATTGTCCATATAGAAAACTATAACTCCCTGGAGCTGGAATCAAAGAAATCTGGTGGGGAAAAAAAAGCAGTAAAGCCCCTAGGCAGATAAGGCCTTGGACCATTATTTCCAGAAAGAATATAAACAGAAGTTCCAGAAATAACATAAAGTCAGACTTCATGAACTATTCATCACATCTGATTTAATGGGATCATTATAACTGGCATTCAGCGTGTGTTAATGGCATCTAACACATAGATGCTTTCTTTTTCTTTTTTGACTGTTGAATGAATAATGGTCCATGATTTAGGTTTTTTTAATAGCTCCTTAATATCAACTCTTTTGGTAAGAAACGCTGGTAGAATGCATGACATTTATTTCATATTAGCAGCATGGAAAATGTGTGTGTTTGTAATGGAGGTGGATTTTCACATGGCAGCGCTAATGACTTCTTAGGAAACGTGGGTGTTAGAAGAAGTGCATCTCCAGCTCAGGAATCAAATGGCAGCGTATTAAAAACAGTGATGGGAGGAAAAGTACAGATACCTGCATCCCGTTGCAGATTTACAAAGCAAGCAAATTATACTTTTCAAAGAGTTCATCACTTTATGGAAATTTTTACAAGCTGCAAATTTATGGCCTTGTGCTTTCCTTCTGTGTGTAAGAAATTAGGTTCTGCAAAAATGGCAGAGAAAAGCCACTCATTTGTCCCACTTTCACTGTGACTGTCTCCAAGGGTACATTCCCTGTGCTTTCTGGTGTGGTACAGAAAGAGGACACACCATTTCCTTTGAGATGTAGTCTTAAGGAAATTTCTACATGAGGAACAATGTTGGGTACCAACCCATAACATTTTCCTGAGCTTCCTAACCTGCGATCCTATTAATTCTAAGCCTTCATTTGTTGCTGACATCAAACGGACTTCACATTCAGGAAAGCTCAGGTTGACAGGACGAACAACCGCAGCAACTGAAGGGCTGGGTGGCACTTCTGCCGACACAGTGTGTATTAGGGATGTATATTGGAGTTAATATGACAATGTAGAATAATGAAATCTGTGTAATTGGAAAAGGGCCTCATTTAAACTTTGCATTCCACTCCCACCTCAAATTGTAAGATACAGTCACCTCTATTTTTGAATGTTTCAGTTAAATACCTTGGCCCCCCATTTCACCTCCTGGTGAAAATACTCCCTTCTCCTCCCTCTCGTCATTCCTGTTATGATCATCTTGAGTCCTCCACGACTTTCACAACTATCTTTTGAAAATGGTTATGCAAATTTGCAAAGCTTGCCCCCCAATACTCCCAATTCCATGTTATCATGGCTTCTTTCAGAGAAAAACAACACTACATTAGCATGTTCATATTGGAAGGAACCGGCTCCTGTGCACCATGTCGCTTTCCTCTCCAGCTCCTCTGTGTGTTTCTTGCTGGCTCCTTTTCCAGCTCTCATGTTTTGTGAGTAATAGCTGAGGTATAGATGCTCGTCAGAAGGAAACTTCCCCTACACCCTCACATCAATCCTGTGACTAACAAGTCTTCTCTGCACCCTCCCCCTTGCAGTGACCATGCTAATGCAGACATGTGGATGCAGGCGGTCATGGTCATTACATGCAATCTCCCTTCATTTCTATTGTCTTTAAAAACTTTATTGACATGATTCCTTTGAGTACTTTACAGGTGAGCACATGGAGGGAAGACATGTTGGAATTGGCTCAGTGGTGCTCACAACCACGTGGTCACCTGCAGAACTTCCTGCACAATATGGCAGTTCTGCTTCAAAGGGTGGGACTCAGGAGCTGGGGTCTTTGACAAGGGCTTCAGGTGGTTCAGGGAAAATGGTTATAAAACCTACATTTGGGCACCTCTAAGCGATAATACAATGGGTTGTAGCTATGGAGACTATATTATCCGTATTTCTTTTTCTGGTTCACTTTCGTAATTACCATTACAATTCAAAATTAGCTTCCAATCAAGAACAATGGTGTTACTTTCAGAAGTGTTAAAATGAGAACATATTTTTTATTCTTAAGGCAATTTTCTTTCATGTAGAAAATGAGCAAATCAGTACTCTTGTAGTTATGCTCTATTTTAAAATTTTGAAAAGGTTTGTTTTTTCATGTCTAGGTTTCTTTTCATTTTTAAAAGTTTTGGTGTCATAAGTCAGGTATTATATTAATATGCAATTCTTTTCATGACTAAATTAACTTCAGAAGAATCGGTGAGTGTTAATCCTTCGACCTCAGCATTACCACCAGGTATCATAAAAGTGGACAGACATGCCAATATGAGAATGAAAAGGGTTAATTATAGTTTATACATTTTATTAACATTTATTAATACTAAAATAACACATTTTAGGGCTCGGCACCCATAGCACAGTAGTTATGACACTGGCCACATTCACCAAGGCTGGTGAGTTGGAACCCAACCTGGGCCACCTAAACAACAATGGCAACGACAACAGAAAGAATACTCAGGCAGGTGCCTGTAGTCCCAGCTACTTGGGACTACTCTCTTGGTTGAAACAAGAGAATCGCCCAAGAGTTTGAAGTTGCTGTGAGCTGTGATGCCACGGCACTGTACCGAGGGCAACATAGTAAGACTCTGTCTCAAATAAAAAACAAAAACACAAAAGAACACATTTTAATCTAATGGGATCTAATTTTAGTCTAATCTAATATTTTCTCTGTGAAGACCTGTGTGTACATTGTTAGTAAGAATATCAATTCATTAGAACACTTCACCCCACATAATTCTTTGAATGAGGAGTATCCATATGTGCTCTATAAAGAAACAGAAACATTTTTCTTCTTCAATATTCTTAATTAATTTTAATATTTTCCTGATAGGCAAATTCTTTGAATGAGATTACTCAATGTTCTTCCTGTTTTCTTTAGTATGAAGTTACATCCTAGGAGGTAACACAAAAAACATTCTTATGCTTTTGTGAATAGTTTTATTACCTGGATAAGCCATTATTGAAAACTGGTCAAGTTATAAAGTTGAATTGTTCACAAAGTTGAGTACAAGTGCTCTAGAGAGACTAAATGTCCAACAATGTGAAGATCACAATAAATAGAATTAAAGACAAAACTTAGCATTTCAAAAATTTGTGTAGAATAACTATGTTTTATAAGCAGGAATGCTGAATTGTATACTTAAGAGTGAACATCAAGTTCAAGAAGGACTATACACATAAAGGGTATTTGTTTTGTTGGATTATATCATCCCAGGGCAAATCTGCAGGTCTATCTAATGAATTAGCTATGATTTACATAAAAGTCGCGCCTATAGGCAGGGCACGAATAGTTCTGTCTGAACGGTGCTGGAATTGATGAATGCCTTGAAAGTGGTAGTGAAAAAGATAAGGTTAAAGAGTGAATTTTGCAAAGTTTCAGTTTTTCCTCTTTGCTTTCTAAGAGATAGTGAAAGGTGAAGCTTAATATTTGTGATAAAATTCTAACATAAGTCACCTCATTAATTACAATATAACTCAATTTGACTGAATGTCTGTATTACAACTGGAGCTTGCCGAGTAAGGGGTATTATTATTAAGTAGTGAGAACCAAACAGAATGGGGTGTGTATGAGTGTGGGAGCTAGTGCACAGCAAAAAGCATATGTGCTTGTAACAGACTTAACAAGAATGTTGATGATAAGTTACACCAGCAGGAATTAGTGAGATCAGCTGGAATTATGGATTCAATTGGTGCTACCCAAGAGGAAAATATGCCTCACATTTTGGAGAAGGGAAACAGGTGAAGAAGAGAAATGTTACCATAGATAGAACAGGTAGTTTGGCTCTGAGTGGTAGGTCCAGAGCTGCCTTGTTACCCAGAAGAGCGGCACCCACAGGTGGTAGACACTGCCAGCTGCCATATTTCAGAGCCTGTTCTCTGTCTTCACATCACAAAAAGCCTGTTTGTTTGTTATTTTATTGGCTAACAATTGACTAAGCTCTGGTGGGTTTCTACGAACTGAGTTTTTAATAGCCTATATAATGCACACATTATTATGCTCCTTTAAATACTTAGAATGGAAAGGTAACACAAAAGGGACAGCATAAAATCAAAGCATAAGTTTGTACTCTTTTTTTTCTTTATTTTTTTAATTTGTTTTTTTGTTAGATCATAGTTGTGTACATTAATTCTCTCATAGGATACAGTGTGTTACTTCTATATGCAGTTTGGAAAACTCTCATCCAAGTGGCTAACATAGCCATCATGTCTTTCTCATAATTGTTATGTTAAGATATTTATATTCAACTTTTAGACAAATTCACCTGTACCCAAATAGGATAAATTATAGGTGAGATCCCCACAATATCAATCTCTTCACCCATCCCCCTCCCCTCGCCCCTCCCCTTTTCCCGTAGTCTAGGGCTCCATTGGATTGTAGCTTTCCTAAGATAGCTAACAATTAGTTTCATAATAGTGTTGAGTACATTGGATACTTTTTCTTCCATTCTTGAGACACTTTGCTAAGGAGGACATTTTCCAGCTCCATCCATGTAAATATGAAGGAGGCAAGGTCTCCATCTTTCTTTGTGACTGTATAGTATTCCATGGTGTACATATACCACAATTTATTGATCCCTTCATGGGTCGATGGGCACTTGGGCTTCTTCCATGACCTAGCGATTGTGAATTGGGCTGCAATGAACATTTGTATTATAGTGTGATTTATGGTCTTCTTGGTATATATCTAACAGAGGAATTACAGGATCAAATGGTAGATCTATATTTAGATCTCTGAGTGTTCTCCATATGGTTTTCCAAAAGGGACATATTACACAAAATCCCAAAATCACAGATGCTGGTGGGGTTGCGGAGAAAAGGGAACACTACTACACTGCTGGTGGGAATGCAAAGTTCGTACTCTTGACAGGTAATATCACTGCACACTGACAGTCCAACACTCTCTCTTTATTTCAAAGACACCTTCTCAGAAAACTCAGTTGGTTCTGTCAGCCCCTCCCCTACACAAGGCTTCCCACCAATTAAAAAAGCGTTTCTCTTAAGCATCCCCTTTTCTAGTTTTCTTACACATCGCCTTGCTTTTATTAAGGTCTTTGCCCAGACTGAATATAATGCAATTGATAAGCCTGTTGATTAAATATGTCAATATGTTCATTTTCACCGTGATGAGGATTTTATCATTTGTGCTTATGTTTCCCACCTTATCCTACCAGAGAAGAAGAAATATGCATAATCCACTATTGTATCGTAGCCCTTACTCCATACCTTATCAGCTTCGTGAGTATTTAATACATTTTAAAAGTGTTCTTTTTGGGAAATCTAACTTCTTGCCCTTCACGGATTTCAGTATGGTAAAGTTGATTGGTTCATCGTGCAGATTGAAATCAGATTGCCTGAATTTGAACCCAGTTATTCCTAGTTGTATAATCTGGGGAAAATTACTTTACTTCCCTAAGCCCCAAGTTTCTCATCTGTAAAACAAGGCTGATAACAGTACCTAATTTATAAAATTGTTCATAGAAAGCTTTGCTAAATACCTGGCACGGAGAAAATGCTCAATGTACCTTAGCTACTAATATAATTTAAGGTGAATTATTTAACAGATGTTGAATCTCACTTATTACACGTTGATTTTCCTTAATTTAATTCTCCAGGGTTAACCTTAACTTCACATTTTCTGGGTAACTTTCTTTCCCTCCCTGCTCCTACTACCACAGAGAAACACCTACAAGAAGCAAATTGTAAATCAACTAACTTGTCTGGAAATATTGGTCAAAATAAATTGGTTGTAAACCTTCAACAAAAGCTATCTGAAATCAAGACAGGTTAGTATTAAGCGGCAAAATGCCAAGATGTAATTTGTCTTAACAAATATCTATTAAGAGCCGACTAGCTGCTCACCAGTGTGGTAGAAAAAGAGGGAAATAATTACATTTATTGATTGCCTATGCTAAGCTTCCTTGTGCTGGATACAACATGCATCATTTTATTTAAGCCTTACAATTGTGCTGTGGGGTAGGTATTCTAATTTACATAACAGTTTCAAGTTAATGCACACTTTTCCCACTAAACCTCCTGGAGAGGCACTATGGAGAGGATTTAATGGATGAAGGAAGGACTTTAAAGAAAACTGTCTAAATATGCCTACAATGGTTGCACTAAGCCAGTGGTTTCCAAACATTAAACTCTAGCAGTGGGACTCTGTGGTAAAATAAAAGCCCACTATATCACATAGACCAGTAACTGCTGCTCTGGTTGAAGTAGGTGTAGGGACTTCAGAACCACTTCAAGTCTTCTTTTCCTTCTTTACTTTCCCCCTGGGGCACCCACCTTTCCCTTGAGGATCCAGAGTCTGGTTGCAAAATAATCCTCCTCACTTTATGGATTTAAGGTAATCTGAGCCCAAGAGAGGTTAAGTAAGTAGTTGTCCCATTTCCTTATTAAATATAGTTTTCTAGACAATTAGATATGGTGCTCAAGGAATTTTCATTCTACACTTTGTCTAAAGTTTGCTTGGTAGCAGGAAGTAATCATATTGGTTTCTTGAATGATGCTTTCATTTGAATGAAGAAATGTATTTGAAATTTTTAATTCTTGAATCTTGTAGATGGTTACATTATTACAACTATTAATTTATCACTTAGAATGGAGGCAGGGCTTATATGGCCTGCACAACCTCCGTGAGATGACAGCATCAGGCATGGGTTAGCTGGAGAGGACTTGTGAGGATTCATTAGGACTCATTTACATAGACAAATTCTTAAATATTTCAGGAGGTGTTGATCTGCCTGGCAACTGTACTGGTTGTACCCAGGGGTGCTGAACAAGTAAGCTGATATGTTGAATATGGTGGGAACTAGGCTTTCCACATGTCTCTTTAGAAGGGACATACAGATGTGGAAAGGGAAAAGAATAAAATAAATCCTGTGGAATTAGATTAAAATTAGGGGTACAGATGCAAATTCACTATCTATACACATATAGATATACAATTTGAAAGAGGTCTGTGGATGGCAGTATATCATCACGGTGTTATATGTGTTGGTTGTCATCCATGATTCCTGTGGAGTTTCCTAACTATCATAGTGTTTGTGATAATGTTGCAGTGCTTTCGTCCTTAGGAGGGGGTCTCAGGAGACAGCCTCTCTCTTGCTGACTTTCTCCCATCCTCCTTTCACCTGTCCGGTGGGGGCTCTAATCTGATGGTGGGCCAGAAGACCTGCTTTCCAGAGAGGTCCCTGCCCCAGGCCCTGCAGGGAGGAAAGCCGCACAGAGAGGCCCAGAGGAATCTGAACAGGGACTTTAGATCATGAGCTTTCTGTCCATTCACGCTTCTAAGCTGTTGTCAGTCACGCCTGTGTAATGAAGCCTCCATAAAAACCCCAGAGGACTGGATTCAGAGAAATTCCCTATAGCTGAACAGAGTTCTGACAGGGGCGTCCCTGGGAGGGATGAGAAGCTCTCTGTCCCTTTCCCTACACATCTCTTCATCTGTATCCATGGTAATATTCTTTAGAATAAATTGATAAATTAAGCGTTTCCTGAGTTTGGGGAGCAACTCCCGCAAATTAATCAAACCTAAAGAGGGCAGGGATCGTGGGAACCCAAACTTGTAGTGAGACAGTCAGAAGCTCTGGGGCCCCAGATTTATGACATGGTGTCTGTAGGGAGGAGCCATCTTGGGGACTGGGCCCTTACCCTGTGGGATCTGACGCTATCTCCAGGTCTTTAGTGCCAGAATTGAATTAGAGGGCACTCACTTGGTGTCTACTCATGGGTGTGTGGGGAAAACCCCACATTTGGCTGCACAAGTCCTTTCCTACGTTGACTATTGTGAAGTTCAGAGAAAAGCATGGTTTGAGGAGTGTTTTCCCAAAGCACTCACTGACCTTTTTTTCTATTATTCATTATTATACTATAGATATTAATTAGTGTAGTTTTATTTGGAGAAAATTACACAGAAATGTTAAGAAGGAAGTCAGCATTGTAACCACAATTTATACTCAATGATTCACAGAGCAAATATTTGTATATAATTATATCATTATATGATATGTATACATATATATGAGAAATAGAGCAAGAATAATGTTGGATAAGGCAAATATAGAACAAGTTAAAATATTGTGGAATAGGTAAAGGGTCTTATGTTTACTATGTTGAAATTATTTAAAAATGTTGAATTGAAAAGTGAATATATCATGTGATCACTTTACTTATTAAACTCACCTGTTTAAATTTAAAATTTAAATTTTCTTTAATCTGTAATTCCGGTGATTCAGAAGGCACCAGAGGATCACTAGAGGCGGGGTGATACTGCCGCCTGTCCTAGAAGGAAAGCTGCACAGGGAGACCAGGAGGAATCTGAACAGGCAGGCCTTATTGGGTTTAGATAGTGTACTTTTTGTTCAATTATATTTATAAATGGTTGTTAGTCATGCCTCGGCAACATAGTGAGGCTCCATCTCTAAAAATATAAGGGTAATTAGTCTCAGCCACTCAGGAGGCTGAGGCAGGAGGGTCACTTGAGCCCAGCAATTTAAAGCTGCAGTGAGCTATAATCACACCACTACACATCACCCTGAGCAAAAGAACAAGATATTGTCTCTTTAAAACAAAACAAAAACAAAGAAACAAACAAAAGCTCCCTTAAACTTCAAATTTAATTTAAAAATCTAAAATTCTTGGCTTGGTGCCTGTAGCACAGTGGTTACGGATTCAGCCACATACACCAAGGCTGGTGGGTTCAAACCTGGCCTGGGCCAGCTAAACAACAATGACAACTGCAACAACAACAACAAAAAGCCAGGCATTGTGGTGGGTGCCTGTAGTTCCAGCTACTTGGGAGGCTGAGGCAAGAGAATTTCTTAAGCCTAAGAGTTTGAAGTTTCTGTGAGCTGTGACATCACAGCACTCTATTGAGGATGACATAATGAGATTCTGTCTAAATAATAATAATAATAATAATAAAATCCAAAATTCCATTTATAAATTACACATTCAAATATTTGAATTTCATCTATGTATTTTTATATGTAATTTCTCTTAAAATGTGTGCATTTACTGAGTAAAGTATATTCAAATTTTTTTCTTAAATGATTCAATATAATATATATGCTTGTTAAAATTTTTACTTAAAATTACAAATCTGTATTAGTTCATTACACTATTTTAATTGGAACTATAAGGATAACTTATGTAAGTAAGCCAAATTCACCTAAACATCAAAACACTTAATATCTATATAAAATATAAAAGTATAAATACTATGATTTGATTATTTTAACAAATTTTTACAGAATTCTAAATCTTCCTGGATCTAAAATATTTGTACCTGCAAGGAAAATAATCATGTCATCAGAAACAGTTTTTGAGTTTGACCTTACATTAGTCTCTAAGATTTATAATCTCCTTCCACATTGTACTACAGTTGATATTTGTGATCAGTAGAATATGGAACAAATGATGGTGTTTCACCTTCCCAACCCTAGATTAGATTATGAAGGGCAGCACTCTCCACCTTGACTGTTCTCTTGCTCTTGAGTTGCTCATGGTGGGGGGGAAACTTAGCCCTGTGAAGAAGTCACTGTGGTGAGGAAAGCACAAGCTAAGAGCCAGTGAGGACCTGAGTCCTGCCCGTGACCATGGGAGTAAGCATGAGAGTTCATCTAGCGCTAACTCAGCCTCTAGATCAGAGTTTTCCAACTTTTTAAAAAAAATCTCATAGCACACTTGAATCTATAGTGAAACTTCTTCAGCACAATTAAATTATGTTGATCAAAAAATAGAGTTAAACGGCTCAGCACCTGGGGCTCAAGTGGCTAAGGTGCCATCCACATACACCTGAGCTGGTGGGTTCAAATCCAGCCTGGGCCCATCAAACAACAATGACGGCTGCGAACAACAAATAGCTGCGTATTGTGGTGGGTGCCTGTAGTCCCAGCTACTTGGGAGGTGGAGGCAGAAGAATCGCTTGAACCCAGGAGGTGGAGGCTGCTGTTAGCTGTGATGCCACAGCACTTTACTGAGGGTGACAGCTTGAGGTTCTGTCTCAAAAAAAAAAAAAAAAAAAGAGTTTAAAACAAAGAACATCATCACTGAGCTTTGAATTTCTTTTGAAAATAACTTAATGATCTTTAAAACTTGTGGCACTTTTAAGATCCTCTCATGACACACCGGTTGAAAATCACTGCTCTAGATGACTGAGTTCTAGCCAATAGCATGACTTCAACTTCTCAAGAGACTCTAAGCAAAAACCACCTAGCTAAACTACTCTTAATTTCTAGGGTTAAACAATAAAGATTGTTTTAAACTGTTGCATTTTGGGGTGGTTTTTAATGTAACAATAGATACTTAATGTTCTTCTCAGTTCCTGTTGTCCACTAAATGACTGAGAGTGTCAGCCCACATGAGGTCAAAGTTTGTACTCAATGCTGATGGGATGTACTGAGTCCTTTATACAGTCACCATATCACTACCAGTGACTGCATAATTTGAGGTGGACCAGCGGACATGAAGGTGGTCACTTAATCACTTTATATTCAAATCTACATTACTTAATTCTCCCTCGTAATATCAAAACACTATAAACTTTCCCCAGCCTGTTTCACTTGATTGTTTTTTGTATTTCTTTGGATCTTAATGAGAATAAATTTATTCCCACTAAGTTCCAAACTTATTTGGACTTAAAGGAATCTTGAATTTTCTTTTTCTTATGGTTTCTGTCTGATGGCATCACACAACTATTATGTATTTTTTAAATTGTATTCATTGCAGTTCTAAGTATCTCTCGTTGCTTTCTCTGTTTAGGTGCAACTTCTAGTGTTCATATTTTCCAGCACAGTCTTACTTGTCATGTCTTCATACCTTTATTAATGTCATTCATTTGGTCTAGAATGGTTTTCTCCTATGGATTTATCAGGTGATCATGTATTTATTTTTCAAGGCTCACTTCTACGGAAACTTCTTGTCTATAGTCTATCAATAAGAGGACAACTTTCCCTTTGTTGCAGAAATCTGTTATTTACAAATAAAAAGTATAATAATCTGTATTTCCTCTTTCTCATTGGACTGCATTCAAATAATAGCACATGTTGTTAAGAACAGAGTGCTTGTGAATTTACCTTTGTGTACTCCGTAGCACCTAATACTGTTTAGACTGAAAAAATATCGCCCCCTTGAGCCACTTTAATGTAGTTAAAAATAGTTGAATAATGATAGTAACTTGTTTTCTCTGAAACTACTATTTATGTTAAGGTCTAAAGGAAATATACATAAAATAAATATTTCAATATTGAAATGGGAACTATACAATTTGAGAATGAAATTATTCTTCTATATGCTAATTTTGATGTTATTGCTTCCTAAGACAAACATCCTTCAATAGATATACAGATTTAATACAATCATCATTAAAACAACAATGTTACTTTTTTACAGATCTAGAAAAACTAATTTTACACTTCATATGGAACCAGAAACACCCCAAATAACCAAAGCAACCTTCAGCAAAAAGAACAAATTGGGAGGCATCACGTTACCAAACTTTAAGCTATAATACAAGACTACAGTAACCAAAACAGCATGGTATTGACACAAGAACAGACCAATGGATCAGAACAGAGAACCCAGGCATGAAATCATCCTCATGTTGCCATCTCAACTTTAACAAAGCAGATAATAACACACACTGGAAAAAAGAATCCCTATTGAATAAATGGTGCTGGGAAAATTGGATAGCCAGCAGACTGAAATAGGAGCCACACTTCTCATCATTCACAAAATTTAATTTATGATGGTAACAGACTTAACCCTAAGCCATGAAACTATAAGAATTCTGGAAGAAGATGTTATAAAAAAAATCTATAGACATCAACTTACTCAAAGAATTTATAAAACCCCAAAGGCAATTACAGCAATAACAAAAATAAATATACAGGAACTGATTAAATTAAAAACTTCTGCACAGCCAAGGAAACAATCAATAGAATGAACAGACAACTTAAAGAATGGGAATAACATTTGGGTGCTGTACATCTGATAAAGGACTGATAACCAGAATCTACAAAGAATTCAAGGAAATCAGCCAGAACAATCCCAATAAAAAAATGGGCAAAAGACATGAATACAAACTTTTCAAACCAAGATAGACTAATAGTCAATAAACATATTAAAAAAATGCACCATGCCTCTAATCATCAGAGAAATGCAAACCAAAACCACAATGATATTGTCACCTAAATCCAGTGAAAATGGCTTTTAGCCAAAAGTCCCAAAACATTAGATGCTGGTGTGGATGTAGAGAGACAGGAACACTAATGCACTGTTGGTGGGGCTGAAAACTAGTACAAATTCTATGGAAAGTAGTACAGAGATACCTCAAAGGACTGAAAGCAGATTTACCATTAGATCCAGCAATCCCACTAGTAGGTATTTACCCAAAGGAAAAAAAGACATTTTATAAAAATGATATGTGCACTTGAATAGTTATTGCAGCACAATTGCACAGATATAGAACCAGCCTACTCAAGTGCCCATGAGTAGATTAATAAAATGTGGTGTATGTATACCATGGAGCACTACTCAGCCATAAAAAACAAGGTGACCTAATGCCCTTTGGAAAATCTAGATGGAACTGGAAATGATCATCCTAAGTGAAGTACCATAGGCAGGAAGAAACAAACACAACATGTGCTCATTTCTAAGTTGGAACTAAATAATATTATGTGTGTGTATGCATCTATGGTAGTAAAATTCAATGGGAATCTAGCAGGTGGGGCAGGGAAGGAGTGGTTGAGTAAATTCACACCTAATGAGGACAATGGATATTATTTGGGGGAATGGACACAATTATAACCTGACTCAAATTGTAAAAAGTAGTTCATGTAACCAAAAGAACTATATCAGTATAACATTCTGAAATAAGGAAAACATAAAGCAAAGTTAAAAAAAAAATGTGTGGATAACACTAAGTTCATTTTAGTGCCCAGAACCTAGGAGTGTGTAACATGTAGTGAATACTTGGAAAAATCATGTTGAATAGATTAAAATGAACATTAGCTTAGAGAAATGCATACACACATAGACACAAACATCTTGGCGGCTGTAAACATGCTCTGTATTAGGAGACTTAACTTATATTTCTTCACATTGTTGGTGAGGACATGTCTATTAATTAGTTTTCCAGAGTAAAGCTAAGATCTCTGAATTATAAAAATTATTTTTCCCTGCTACCTTAGCTGTAGATTTTCAGAACTGCAAATAGCAATATAGGAAAAAGTATTACTTAGTCTGTGATAAGTAAACAGTTTATTTTCATTTCTATATGGACATGAGAAACATTTTTATTTTTATTGATTGAAAATATTATTCTTTTATTAATCTGTTTCCTAGAGCAGCTTAAAAGTAAAAAATCAAATTGCCTTCATTGATTTCACATTATTCCATGATTTTTATTCTTATTTTCACAAAGAAAAATTGAAGTTCGAACTTCATTTTAGCCTCATTTTTATCCCACAACTAAAATTTGCCATTGACTCCTATATTGCTACTATGTAAATAAAACCTTAACTGTGTGGTTTTGAGACCACATTAGAAAAGAATGCATTTCTGTTGGCTACATTGCTGAATTAAAAGAAAGAAAAGAAAAATGCATAGGTCATTGGGTACAACACAATAGTAAAGTATTTGATTTACTGCATAATTCTCTCTGATTATTTTACACAGTAGAAAATGTAGTATCTCTTTAGCTCTCTTGATTATTTCATGCAATGAAAGGAGTATTTTTCTTTTGATATAGAATTGATGAGCTATGGGTAAAACTCAGCAAACAAAATAAGGTGCTATTTCTATTTACTCTGAAAAGGACAGTATGGAAAAATACTTTGTTTTTACAGTGGAGGTGCTATGACAGCCTATATCATACTGACTATTTATAATATCTTTTTGGTGTTCAATAAAGGAGAAATGAAGAAATAAAATTGTTATTTTTTTGAAGTTCTATCTAAGTTTTCATTCCCAGGGCCAATATAAAGCATGTTTTTTGGGAACAATCTTTGATTGGAATGAGACACTTGGTCCAGTCAGAGAAAGATGGATGGCCTAAAGAATTCTTGCTTCAACAGCTATTATAAGAACAGTAGTAGCTTCTGTGCTTGTTTGTCCTTTGTAAAAACTTTAAAGACATTTTCTTCTGGCAATGTATGCTCCTGTTCTGTTGAAGGTTTTTATCCAGATTAGAATGGGGTGAGCATGCATCCCATTGTTAAAACATCCATACTATACAAAGTGATGAACAGATTCAAGGTAATCTACATCAAAATACCAGTGTCATGGCTCAGTGCCCATAGTTCAGTGAGTAGAGTGCCAGCCACATATATCCAGGCTGGTAGGTTCGAACCCAGTCTGGGCCAGCTAATCAACAATGACAACAGCAACAACAACAACAACAAAAGCCAGGCATTGTGGTAGGCACATGTAATCCCAGTAACTTGGGAGGCTGATGGAAGAGAATCGCTTAAGTCCAAGAGTTTGAGGTTGCTGTGAGCTGTGATGCCATAGCACTCTACCAAGGGCAACATAGTGAGACTCTGTCTCAAACAAACAAACAAAAACACCAATGTCATATTTCACAGATTTAGAAAAATTAAATCTATACCTTTTTTTTGGAAGCAGAAGAGTATGAATAGCCAAAGCAATCTTAAGCAAAAAGAACAAAT
>NW_003852397.1:658965-659824 GCF_000181295.1 Otolemur garnettii | reverse complement strand
TAAACAAATGGCCAATACACATATGAAAAAATACTCAAGCTCACTTATCATCAGGAAATGCATTAAAACCACACTAAGATATCACCTCATTCCTCTTAGAATGCCTTTTATTAAAAGTGCAAAACCAAAAGATGCTGGCATGGAAGCAGAGAGAAAGGAACACTTACACACTGCTGGTGGGACTACAAGTTATTACAACCTCTATGGAAAACAGTATGGAGATTCCTCAAAGAACTAAAAGTAGACATACCTTTCAATCTAGTAATCCCACTACTGGGTATTTACACAAAGAAAAAGTAGTAATTTTATCAAAAAGACATGTGCACTCAAATGTTTATTGCAGTACTAGTCACAATTGAAGAGTTGTATAGTCAACCCAAGTGCCTTTCAGTACATGAGTGGATTGATAAAATATGGTATCTGTGTAATGTGGAATACTACCCATCCATGAAGAAGGATGAATTAATGCCTTTTGCAACAATTTGTATGAAATTGGAGACCGTTCTCCTAAGTATCTAAAGAGCCGAAAACAAATACCACATCTACTCACTATTACATTGGAACTAACTGGTGAGCCCGCATGTGCACAGAGGGAAGGATAACTCAGTGGAAAATACCTGGGGGAAGGAGACGGAAAGGATGAGTGAAAACCCGAGGAGCACAATGAACACTATCTGGGTGATGAAAACACTTCCAGCCCTGACTCAAGCATTACAAAGTGATCCATGTAACCAAAGACGTTTGTACATTTGTACCCCCATAATATTTTAAAATTAAAAAAAGAAAGATTTACTTAGAGTTCCTGTACCTTGCATTCATTTTCTAGTTATAGAAAATAATTGCCAGTGCAGAATATAAA
>NW_003852397.1:642271-658845 GCF_000181295.1 Otolemur garnettii | reverse complement strand
TTTCTACTCTTTTTCTTACCTCTTTAAGTTTCCAAAATTACCACCGTGAAACCTTCAAAGGTTTTCCTATCTCTCACCAGATCAAAGCTAAATGACTATTCTTTCTGTCACACGGCCTTTTGCGTTTGTGGTCTGACATGAGTTGGTTTCTATCTCCTTTTTATTTGGATTTTTTCTATTTTATTTTCTAGGAATTTAATTTTTTTAAATTTTTGATTACTATTATGGGTACGTAGTAGTTGTATATATGTATAAGTTACATGTGAAGTTTTGATACAGGCATACAATGTGAATTAAACAAATCAAGGTGATTTGGGGATCCATCACTTCATTTCTTTGCATTTATCACTTCTTTGTGCTAGGAATATTCCATTTCTACTCTTTTAGTTATTTTAAAGCATACCCTAACTTGTTGTTCATTAAGGTCACTTTGTTGTGCATTGTTCATTCTAGCTATCTGTTTTGGCATTCATTAACCATTTCCACTTAATCCCCGCCCCCATCACTACCCTTCCCAGCCTCTGGTAACCACCATTTGACTCTCTGTCTACTTCGAATTCAATATATTAAAAAGATCCCTGCACCCCCGTTTTTATTATTACACTATTCACAATGACCAAGATTT
This sequence comes from Otolemur garnettii, assembly GCF_000181295.1. Classification (NCBI taxonomy): domain Eukaryota; kingdom Metazoa; phylum Chordata; class Mammalia; order Primates; family Galagidae; genus Otolemur; species Otolemur garnettii. The sequence continues at coordinate 658,220 of NW_003852397.1, read as the reverse complement.
TGAATCAACCTAAGTGCCCATCAACAGACGAATGAATAAAGAAATTGTGGGATATATACACGATGGAATATTTTGTAGCCACAAAAAGGAATGAGGTACTGACATCCGCCAACAACATGGATAGAGTTGGAGAACATGATGTTAAATAAAATAAGTCAAGCACAGAAAGCCGCATCTCATGTGTTCTTACTCATACATGGAAGGCAAATATTAAAGAAAATTGTTCTCCTTTTTTATCCTCACCTCTTGTCATAGGATACCTAAAGTCAAGCCACTGCAAATTGCTTAGAATTGCAGACCTCATTTTTTGATACCTCTGACCATTTTTATTTATTTCAGAATGTTATGAGGGTACAAATATTTTGATGACATGAATTGCTTTTGTGCAGTTTGAGTCAAAGCTATAAGAGTGCCCACCACCTGGTTATTGTGCATTGTACCAGTTAGGTGTGCGTTATCCTTCCCTTTCTGCCCCCTTCACCTGCTCTCTTTCCATTAAGTTTTACTACCGGACATGCACATCAGTGTTGACCCTGTATTCCAATTTAATAGTGAATGGTGTCTGTCTTTCTATTCTTGTGATACATCACATAGAAGGATGGTCTCCAGTTCCATCCAGATTGTTACAAAAGGTCTTCCTTCACCATTATTTATGGCTGAGTAGGACTCCATAGTACACATACACCACATGTATCAGTCCACTCACTAGGAACTTGGGTGGATTCTACATCTTTGCAGTTGTGAATTGTGCTGTGATAAACAAGTGAGTATGCGTGTCTTTTGATGAAAGACTTCTTTTTCTTTGGGTAAATTCCTAGTAGTGGGATTGCTGAATCAAATTGTAGATTTACTTTTAGGTCACTGATGTATCTCCATGTGACTTTCCATACAGATTATACTAGTTTCCAGTCCCATCAATAGTTTATAAGAGTTCCTTTCTCTCCACATCCATGCCAGCATCTGTTGTTTTGGAATTTTTTCATAAAAGCCATTCTCACTGGAGTTAGGTGATATCTCCTTGTGGTTATGCTAGTTTCTCTCCCTGGACTGTTTTTCGTTAGCCTGATACACTTGAAAAACTCTTACTCATCCTTGAACATGGAGTTCTGATGTCATCCTCATATCTCCCTTTCTATGCTTATTATAGAGCATAGAGTTATTATTCTACCCATCTCTGTCATTTTGTGTCATCCTTGAGAAAAGGGATTCTATCTTATCTATTTTTCTATCCAATACATAGTACCAAAGTATAGTCCCTGGGCATACTAGATGTGCAATAAATGTGACTGAATTTACGAGACCAGTGCACTTCACTACATCTATTTGCTAGCCATGTTTCCCTGGCTGGCAAGGTGTACAAAGAATCTATTTACACAATTTAATTTTCTTTAATTCTTAATTTTTTTTAAGTTCTTTCATGTCCATTCATTTCCCCCTCAACTATATAAACTACATTACTACTTGTACAGTAAGTAGTGTCTCTCTAATCAGAAGCTTAGCTATTTTACAATGTGCCTGAATGCAACAAGTCTGGATTCCAGGAAGTAGTTTTTAAAGAACATCAGCTATTATAATTGTTGTTCTAAATTCCATTTGCACCCCACGTAAAAATTAGATATGGAATATAGGAAGTGACAAAAAAAATGCCTACACATTTTAAGAATGGAAAAAGTTATATTAAATTTGTAATACTCAAGTCATGTTTGACCTCTGCTGCTATGAGAGGTGCTCAACGTGACTTGTTCACCTTTCATTATTGGTATATATTGAGTATTACAATTTTAGTAGATTTTTACTTTCTTAACATGTGTATACACTTTGGGGCACCTGCTATAGTCAAGGAGCAACTCTAAACAGGGTCTAGTCTTTACAAAGGAAGTATTGTAGCATCCATTTTCTCACATATTATTTTCATCATAATTCAATTTCAAAATATCTTTTCTCTTTCCAAAAGTAATACCAAATATACCTACCGCTGGCACAATATAGTCAGAACACTACGGTGACTAGTTAGAGGACATAAAGGACACAGAAGAGAAAGGAGAAGAATGTCAGGGGCCACCAACATGGAAAGAGAAGCAGTTTCCTGGTATCAGGTAAACAGCAGCTTCTGGCATTTGACGAATTATAAAAAGCTACTTACTTTAAATGCAGTCAATTTTAGAAACAATTTAAAGTAGACTTCCTTCAAAGTCTACCTTAAAGAATAACCATTTCTTTATTTAGCAAAGAATAAATATTTCCCTAAATAATAAGGGTCAGTTTTAAGCAATCAATATCCTATCAAAAGAAAAGTAGTGTATGACAAATATAAAAAATAATTAGAACAAAATAAATAGAAGAGGATCATAGACAATACATTTGGTTCAAGGCTTTCACCAATCCTACATACTAAGCTGGGAAACTGAATCAGAATTACCTGGTGTAGGCTGTGTAGTCTGCTGAATACTTGTATGCCCACATTAACTACATAGCACTGAGTTCAAAGCACTCTCAAGTTTATGTGTTTGTTTTACTGATAGATGAGTTCTTTTAGTTAACTTTTGTTTATGTTCTAACAAGTTTTGTACTTGGTACATGCTCCACATAGAAGACATGGAACAAATCATAAGGTGAAAATGCAAACAAATGTTCCAAAGGCCTAGAATTAATAAAAACAACAACAAACAAACCAAAACATGCAGTTAGAGGCTTTGGGTGTAGGGAAAAATATGCTGAGGACCTTCATGTGTTCTGAAAGTATCCCTGCAGACAGCACGTGCTTTTACGTGCATCCTACTGAAATGAGCAAAGGGTCAATGAAATGCAGCAAATGCAGCCAACGGAAACCTCAAGATAAGACTTTGTGATGCAGAGAAACCAAGGGGTTAAAATAAGAGCCTATTTTGGTGATTAGTGGGCAAACCACAGGTATATTTTAAAAACAACATTTCTAAAAGCATTTTTTTTTTTTTGTAGAACATTATCCCATTTGAATAGATTCTCTGCTAAAATAATCTGACAACAAAGTGTTTGGGAAATTATGCTGGAATTATCTGAAAATTGTTCTAGTTTTGCTTGTTGGAATCTAAGAAAACAGATCTAATTCCTCATTCAAAAAGTCATTCTGTGAAGAGGGTCTTTGCTATCTTCCGAGCGTTTTTGCTTACAAAAATAGTTTTACTTTCTGGAATTCTCTCCTTGTGCAATTTGAGAACTTTTCATTTTAGCAAACTCATTTGCGGTTAGTCATTTTTTTCTCTTAAATACATTGATTATATTTTTAGTGACTTTAATTTATCACGGTTTTGGTGAACAGTTACAAAATAAAGACAAAAGGCATGTTCCCATTTTCCAGAAGTTTAACGATTTAAACTATTTCGGGAAATAAATGGAGGTCTGGACAAGCTCTAATTTAACATCTCTGTCTATGCCCTGATTCACTTCTACTGTTTCCTTAGCCTCCTCCCACCTTGCTGTGAAACAAGCTTTACACAAGCTAAGCACAGAGGTACACTTGGAGAAGCATTTGGATGAAACGTGGGAAGAAATAAGTTGAAACATATTGAGCAGCTGAGTCCCAGGACAACCTTATAAAACTCTAGCCCATAACCTTTGGAAAACTCTGATGATCTTGTGAATTAACGAGAGAAACATCAAAAGAGAAGGTTGTATTGTGTACCCAAAGGTTATACCTGGAGTCCAAGAGAGTAAGCCATCTTCTGTCATGAAACAATGGCATTTGTTCATCATTTTCTGTGTTTATGGTGAAGTCTTGAATTTGATGAGATGAGACTCTCTAATTTAATTCTGCGTACAGCACATTGGCTCCTAATGAGCTGGGTTTTCCCAATTGCCCAATTCACTTTGTCTACAGCGAGGTGCTCAGGGAGGCCACTAGAAGTCCGTTAGATTGGAGTGCTAAAAAAACGAGTCCCGTGTGACCCAACAGAGAGAGATAATATACCTCGTTGGTGGAGTTTCAACTAAGTTTCCGGCTTACGGAAAGAAAATGATAAGGAAGCAATAAAGTATTTCTTTACTATTTGATTTTTCAACTGAACATTAGGTGTCGTGTTAGAACCAAAAATAATACCCATATGAATAAAATTATAGTTCTGCGAATTTGTCTATCACAGCACCAAATAAATATGTTTATTCATATATGTTTATGTGAATTTTTACCAAATGTGGAGGTTAGTGTTAGAGTCGCCCAACTTAAAATATAGACCCCACGACACACTCAATATCTACATGTCTATGACAGAATAGCACATTTTGTGCGGTGCCTGGCTGTAGTGAGCGCTCAGTTCCTACCCCTACTAAGCGCTCTTACATCATTTCTTTCATGGTCATTATCTACATTGTATCCAGGGTTACAAAGTCAACCTGGATTCTTCACTCTTATTAACCATTAGGGAAATAATGTGTGAGTTAAAGTTTACTCAAATTGTATGCCGTATTTCACCTTCATTTCTAGTTTCTGGGCAAAGAAGGGCTCTTGGGGCATGGAAAGTTTACAAGGAGTGGGAGGAAGCACTGTTGGTTCGAATCTTACTGTGTAGCCTAGTATCCTCGTAGCCATACATGCATGCACTGAGCACTTTGGTTTTTTTTTTCTATTTCAATTATCACTTTTTAAAAAATTAAATCATAGCTGTGTACATTAATACTGTCATGGGGTACAGTGTGCTGTTTTTACATACAATTTGAAATATTTTCATCAAGCTGGTTAAGATAGCCTTCATGTCTTTTTCTTAGTTATTGTGTTAAGACTTTTATATTCTACAATTAGAAAGATTCACATGCACCCTTATAAGATGAACCATAGGCGTGATCCCACCAATCACCCACCTTCCACCCGTCATCCCCCCTCCCCTCCCCTCCCTTCCCTTCCCTCTCCTCTTTCCCATATTCTTGGGCTATAATTGGGTTGAGTACTTTATTTCTTTGGGGAATAAAAATCTGATTTCAGTTTATTTCTTTTGTTATTTGGTAAAAAAGAAATCTATTGCCCAGATCTGCAGCACACCATTGTATAATTTTTCACTTTCGTGTATAATCTTCCATCTCATAGTGAACTCGTTTCTCCAATACATGACAGCACTAAATGTTACTCATGGGAGAAATAAAATTATTAACCTCTTTATTTCTGCTTAACCATAGAATAAAAGTTTTCATCTGCGCCACCAGACTTCTCCAGTTTCTCCTCTCCAGGGTATGAACTATAGTATTAGAACATACAAAAATCTAATAGGCTCCTCTTACCTGGCCCTCTCAGCCCCTTTATACGTCAGAAATGTGCCCTATTATCTGGTCTCAGTTTCATTTCTCCTTTCACAACAATTTTTCTAATACTTGCACTATTTCTTAATCCTCTGATTTTATAATTGATGCCAAATGACAGCATCTGGTTTTTGAGTCCTTCTCCTTTATGATGTTTAAATATAGATAGAAACAAAATCCTTTTCCTTTGCCCTTCAACTTGAGAATGAAGCAACGTATAACATACTTTACCATGGACCACTATTTCCTTGTTGTAGTAATCATCTTTCTGAATAATTGCACAACGTTTTAAAATTCTCATGATTTTTATAATTCTAGCTGTTCATCACCTAGAAAATCTATTGCCACCAATTCTATAAAACACCGTGAGAGGATCATAACTTCTCACTGTCGTAAACATGATTATAAGTTCATAAAGCATGGGGACCATTAACAGGAAGCATTTGAGAAAAGGGAAAGTGGTGGAATGGAAATTACATGCAAGAACCAGTTGCAATTAAGAGACACTTTAAAAACAGCCAATTAGATAAGAGATCTTTCCCTCTAAGAGTATGAACATTCTCGTCAACTAAAAGTGGAAAGGCCATTTTAGCAAGGAGGAAGGAACGCATTTATGGGCATGATTAAGGATCAGCGTGTAGAAGACAAAAATTGTTAAGGTTAATTACATTGACGATATGAAGCAGCAAGCCCAGAGATTCTTAACCCTTTAGTAGATGCTACCTCTGAAACATTAATGGTTGCAGCCTACTCATAAATGGTTTTGATGAATAATTTTATACTTTCTTTAGTTGACATTTTTATTATTTTTCTTCTTTGATAATAAACCCCTTTTTGTTTAACTTACTATTTGGGTACCTGATATTTTATTTCTGTAATTTCTTTTTTAGATGTTATTTTGAGGCATACCTATAAGAAAGCACAGCATAGTAAATTTGGCTTCCAAAAGCTGTTCTCATTCATCTGTTTGCTTTTTTATTTTTTTTGCCCAGGTCTGGGTTTGAACTCGCCACCTCTGGCATATGGGGCTGGCACCCTACCCTTTTCAGCCATAGATGCCTCCCTCATCTGTTTGCTTTAAAGTTGTAGATCTTTAAGATACTGCAACTGATTTATAACATTTTGAAAATGTAATCTCCTGGTTACACTACTAGTTATGTTAGTATACTGCATGTGTTTGTATTGTGTACTGCCACGGTTTTCAAATTTATCATCTTCCTTGAGTTTCACAAGATCCCTTTGGGTAAGCAGAACAGGTGTTGTTATCATTGTTTGACATAAAAATGAGATACAAAGAGAGAAAGTGTCTTGCCTGAGAATTCATAGCAAATTACCTATTGGCAGGACTGTAATTAGAATCTATATCTTCTCTGTTTTATTCAATATCCTTAAGATGCCATTGTTCTGTCATACATTTTTAATGCTTTTTATTAGTTAAAAAAAATATTTCATTTAAAATAATATACAGAAAGTTGAGCCTGTGGACACCTACGCTCAAAGATTGACAATAAACTTTGTGCAATATGCTTCTGAAATTTATTTTTTTTAAATGTTCTAGGACCTCAGTTTCTGTGTTAGGAGCAGCATGTTATATTTAGTTTTATCAAGGGTTCTTCTTAATGTGCAAACTTCAAAAGATCAGGGCCTCTGAGTTTTTTAGTGCCTCGTACAGTTTTATAGTATCTCAGATGGTTATTTCTGACCTCTCACCCTTGGAGGATTATTTTCTGCTATAGTTTATTTTATATTTATTTTACTTTGAACTCTTGTGAAATGCTTGAGGAACCCGTAATAAAGAACACATAAAATGTGAGCAGTAAAATCTGAGTCCACGCAGGAAACACCAGTGTTAGGAATACAAAAAATAATATCAACAGCAACACCTACTTAGCATTTAGTGTGAGTTGGGCCTTTTCCAGGTACTTTATGGGAGAATCTGTGTAGTCGCTAAGGGGAAGCACTGAATTTTCTTACAGCTCAAGTAAAACAAAAGAGAGTTAGAAGGAGAAAGGGAAGGAAGAAAAGGGGCAAAAGAAGGAAGAGAGAAGAGAGAAAGAAAGAGAAAAAAATGATGGTAGATATATGAGTTTACCATGGAGCAGGTTTACAATGTACCGGGTTACCAAGTTGGAGAGTTTCCACTCACTAATTCGTGTTGTTGTCAGGATAGTCCTGTTGAGTGAGTTCTACTGGTGACTTTATTTTAGATAATCAGAAGAAACAAGCACACAATGAAGTCACTAAGCTTAGGATATACAGCCGTAAGTGTTGTGGCTGGGATTCCTACCCATAAATATAGCTCCAGGAGCCTAAAGATTAATTATTATTATTCTTTTAATTATGGTGTCTCAATAAAAAGAATTGGAAACTTCTTTTTATTAAAGAGTGATAGCCAACTAATTCCTCAGGAGGCAGTTTTTCCTGACACTGACTACAGACAGGTCCCAGGTTATGGACAATTGACGCAGGGCAGTCCATATTTTCAAATGGGCTCCCAAGGATCCTCAAAAGGACAATTCAGAATTAAATAATTATGTTAACCCTTTAGGAACTGTTTTCCTCTGCACATATAAGCAATCCACACGGGTAAGTGGTTCCTTGGCGTGGCCTCTTGATGCTAATGGCTCTTCTCATTGCTTAGACATTCGCTTATGCACAGCATCAGTTTTTGTCTTTTTTTATTCAATTTTGTGAGTTTTTGTTCACTCCTGATGACCGTGTGTCCAAAGCGAAAGTCCCTGCAAGTCCAGGTGAGCCTGCAGTGAAAAGAAATGTGGTTACAGTGGAAATGAAAGCAGAAATAATTCAGTGTTAAGGCCGGATGCCATCATTCACTGGAAAAGAATTAGACTTTAGTCACTCAACTATGGGCACAATTATAAAGTATAAAGTAAGAATAATGGAACATGTGACAAGGAGTGGGCCAATGAGAGCATCAGTTATTACTAAGCAGCCCAGTGGCTTTGAAATGGGAAAGTTATTACTGACGTGGTTAGAAGGCCAAAAGCAGCATGACATTCCTCTTAGCATAGCGTTAATGCAACCTTAGATGACTGCTAACTTTTTATGTTGGTTTTCGAAGTTTCTCCAATTTCCTATGTAAACATTTTGTATGAATTTGTTTTTATGTTCTGTTCGTTTTAATGAAAAGAAATAGCACAATAGTTTCTGCAACATAGTCTTACAATAGGAGTATTATTATTATTACAATGCTATATTAGAATTATTACCACATTTGTGTTGTGCCCTTCTAATATTGTTATTATTGTTACTTTTATTATTACTATATGGGCACTGTTCATCAGGGGGTCCAACTTACATGTCAATCAGACATAAAGATGTTCCCAGGAACATGCCTTGTCCATAACCTGGTAATCACCTGTCCTTATATTTATTAAGTGGGATCTTAAATAAACTCGTAGGCAGAGCTCTTAATAATCGTTTACACTGAGAAAACTTATTTGTAGGACTGTCGATCAAAGTTCATTAAAAGCATCTGAGGTTAAAATTCAGATACTATTTAATAAGGAAGATTGTTTAAAGGGTTCTCTAAATCAATCAGAAACTGTGAAAATTAAAATACCTGGATTCTAATGCTCCTGCTTTGAACCATGGAGCTATAAAAACAAAACAAAATGTATGTTGACGATTAGAGTCAGAATACAGCTTTGGTTTTCTGCCTCTGAATATCAAATAGTGTCATCTTCTATTATCAGCATTTCTCATACGCTGGGGTTAAATTCGACTCCTGACATTGCTTCTTAACAAATGCGAAGAAACCATCAGAAGGAGTCAGGCACCAAGGCACTAGGCCAGCACGAGTCACCTCCAACTCCATACTTGCCTGTGTTCTACTGGGTGATTTTTCCACTGTAATAAACTGGTAGCCTAAGTGTTGCTGTACTGATAGGTCACAAGAGGCCCCTAACCAAGGCAGTGTCAATGTTCCCCTCAGCTTGACTACACTTGAAACAGATCTCCTTCAAATTACAAACCCTTGACATTCCTTTACTTACAACATTTACTTTAGAAAACTTTGAATTGTAAATTATTTCTCTGCTTCTTTAAGATGAAAGTCTTCCATAACCCAGTAATGTCTTTCTCAAGAACCTGGGAACGATTCTCATGATTTGCGGTCATCAGGAATGATGGAGGCCCTCTTTCCCAGAGTCTGTGGAAGTGTAGGAGCCTGACTTCCATAAGCGCCAATCAGCAAATACAAATGGCCCAATCACGCTGACCAGCCTTGCTTCTAAAGTCCTCCATACTTCCAGCAGCTCATCCCAGCACTTAAAAACTCTCTTGCCTTTTATTTCAAGGAGTTAAGTTTAATCTTTCTTCCGTATTGCAATAATCTTGAATAAACTTTTCCTTGCCTGTTTAACTTTATCCAGTAAAATTTATTCTTTGACAATTCAGTTCCTCCAGAGACTTACTGAGGTTCACTTTTCCATCTTCCAGAAGAAAAGACATCATGGGAGTTGTAGCTGAGACAGAGAAAGGTCTTCCTAGAAGTACAGGCTGAGCCGATGTGGGGGCGCTGCAGTGTACTTCCATTGGAAAACTTAAGACTTTAATAAAACTGGTCCTTGTTTCCCTAGGAAATGCCATTGGACTTTATGGGCGTTTCACAGGCATTCTGAAAATTTTTCACATTTAATTGTGTCTTAACATAGAACAAAGAACATAGTTTTTTATTTAACTTCCGTTTCTTTTCTCCTTCTAACTTTACATTATACTCTTATTATTCGGTGGTGTACATTTATTTTCTAGAACAATATGCCATGGTATTTTCAGAAAGAAAAAAAAATTCTTACATGAGTGAAATTTTGCTATATCCTTTATTGTGATTCAGGTAAGGGACAACATAAAATAATGGGAGGGATTTTTTTTCAATCTTTCCACTCTCCTATCAGAAAAAGAAAACCATAATAATTAGTTACCAAGGCAATCATTATGATTAATAACCTTTTCTCCTTAACTGGTTATTTGTTTAATTGCTTTTTTAACATTACCACTACAGGTATACTTTACTTCAGACCAGTGTTTTACGTCTATTTTTTTTTTTAATTAAATTCCAAACATTTAAAGGCTCCTCAACTTAAAGAACAAATAAAACCCCAACTACAAATGCCTTTTTATTGTCTAGCACTTTAGACAATAATTTATTTTACTGTCTATTTAATTAACTAATTAATTTTTTTTAAACAGAGTCTCACTGTGTCTCCCTCGGTAGAGTGCTGTGGCATCGTGGCTCACAGCAACCTCCAACTCTTGGGCTCACATGATTTTCTTGCCTCAGCTTCCCAAGTATTGGGATTATAGGCACCTGTCACAACACCTGGCTATTTTTTTTGTTGTAGTTGTAGATGTTTAGTTGACCTGGGCCAGGTTTAAACCCACTATCTCTGGTGTATGTGGCTGGCGCTCTAACTATAGAAATATTTCACATTGCTTAATTTTTTTCTTTCTTCCAAGATCTAAAAGTAGATGCTCCATTTGATCCTACAATCCCATTGCTAAGTATCTACCCAAAAGAAAAAAAAAGGCATTTTATCCTAAGGACCCTTGAACTCCAATGTTTATAGCCACTCAATTCACAATCACAAAGATGTGCAAACGATCCAAATACCCATGACTGGAATAATCAACTGTGGCATATGTATACCTTGGAATACTATCCAGCCATTAAAAAAGATATTTTATCTCTTTCGTAACAACTTAGAAGGATTTAGAGAACATTCTCCTAAGTAAAACATCATAAGAATGGAAAAACAAGCATCTCATACACTCAGTACTAAGTTGAAACCAGTAGATTAACAACTATAGGCCCACAGGAGACAAAAATTCAAATGAATTTGAGAATGGGCGGAGGTTCAGTAAGTCCCTACCCAGTGAGTACAATGCACAGGTACATAGCAGACTTCCCGGGTAAAACACTGCACTACAGCTTGGACTTCACAAATGCAAACAATATAACCTAATCGTATGTAACCTCATATTAGTCTGAAATTTAAAAATTAAAAAAATACAATATCACAATATACCAAAATCTATTCACATGGCCAGAAATCATTTGTATAAAAATTCCAGTGACTGAAAATGGTTTCTGCCGTGGTCCTTACTTCTGATGATTTGCTTATGACTTACTCCACCCAGAGCTCATCCATAGGCTGTGAAGCCCTTCCTTCCATCTCTGTTGCAACCTCCCTGAACTCTGAGCTGTCCTGGGGTTCTGCCTCCTTTGCTCTTGTCTGGAATCTCAACAAGGCCAGACACCCATCTTATCACAGACTCTCCCTTCCTGTGTTCCTGCAGTGAAGATGTTCTGTTGCCTGAGCTGTCCAGACCACGTGGCACTGACCTACTTTGTTTTATCAGTTTCCACACGTTCACTATCTTTGAGCAATATTAGTAAGGTAGTATCCCACAGTATCTCATAAGATGAAGCAAAACTGTTTTGGAGTAGGGGTAAATAGAGAGGGAGAATTCAGAAGAAGAGTTATTAAAAAAGGAGGGGGGGACAATTCCTATCACTCTTCTAGGCGCTTCTGATGGTCTAGTATGATCAAGTGTTCTCCCGCTGATTTTATTGGCTTCTACTGTAAAAATGTTCTACCATTTAGCTAATCATTATATTTTGTTCAACTTTTGGATTTTTTCAATGAATTATTTTTAAACATAGTATGGGTAGAATAATTGTAAATAAATCATAAATTTCCCTTGAAGTAAATAAAACAGAAGAAATGAGACCAAAGGTGTATTATAGTTGGACAGTTAAGTTGATGAGCTCATCCCCCCAAAATCCTACATACCTCATTGCTAAATATCACTATGTTCACCTTCAAAGTACTCCCCTAAGGAAGCTATGCACCAATGCTGGGTCTATTGCACCCTTCAAAGCAATTTTGGAAATCCTTTTCTGGAATGCCCATCAGAGCTGTCATTGTAGGAGGTCTGACAATCTAAGTTCCCATTTTCTAGAAAAAATACTTTAAAGGGTGGACTAGGCACTGGCATTGGTGCATAGCGTCCATAGGGGAGTACTTTGAGAGTGACCACAGTGACACTTAGCAATGAGGTACGTAGCATATTACCTAGGATGAGTTTGCAAACTTGTTTGTTCAACCTCTTATTTTCATACATCCTTAAGAAATTTTAGCCCTACAGGAGGAGTTGGCAAGCCTTTTCCATAAAGGGCTAAATGGTAAACATTGAAGTCTTTATTGACCATGTTGTCTCTGTTGTAACTTCTCAGCTCTGTCCTTGTAGTGTGAAAGTCGTGATAGACAAGATGTGAATAAATAAACGAGGCTGTGTTCTCATAGAACTTTGTGTATAGAAGCTGTAAGATGGATTTTCTATGATTTCCTTTTACCGTGTCCTTTGCTTTTTTTTAATAATTTAAAATGTGAAAAACAATCTTAGCTTATGGGCCACACAAAAACAGCTGCAGCCCGATTTGGCCCCTGAGCAGTAGTTTGCCAACTTCTAGTCTACACGATAAAATTAAATGAGAGTCTCAGCTAAATAAAATAGAGTTCCCCAAGTTAGAAAGTAGTTTCAGTACACTATTTAACTCTAGGGAATAATCTCAAGTATTGAAATTAAGAATTTTAAATACCACGTGTCTGGAATAAATAGACATTTCCTTGAAAAGATTAAATGGGAGAAACACCCAACCATGTGAGTGATTTGTTGTAATTAAGAAGTAATAGGAACAATGGTATCTTTTATCAAGTGGAACTGGAATCAGTACATGTGTAGGTAAATCTAAAATTGTCCACTTGTATATAAAGTCATGTTCTTAAATAAATTAATTATGTAGTTCATTTCTATAAATTAGATAATGAATTCTCCACTTCTACTTTGAATGTTTATAGCATTCACTTTGTACATATTGACAATTCCATAATTGTCATTTCACTTTCTGCATGTTGTCAATGAATTACATAAATTTCTTCTGTACCTGAAAAAACAGATAATGCTAGAACTTCCTTGTAACTATTATTTGTAGAAGAGAACATAATAATGATTGCAATATATTGATTCAACATATGTATATTTATTGCTAATTTTGTGTCATGCATTGTTCTAAGTAGTGGGTTAGAATTACAAACACAGGAAGCAAGCCTTTTTATTTAATCTGTGTCAAGACATCATTAATGGAAGTGGTAAAAATAACATTGTTTTGGATTTCAAAAAGGACTTATTATTAAAAGTCCATTTGGACATCATTATGGTGTTAAATAAGCTTATCTGAGGTGCTTACTCCCCAATGGAGATTCAGATGTACAATATGCATTTTATAATTCATCTATGCCATTGATAAACTAATTAAGTAAATAGAAAAATGCAAATTATTCTACATTCTTGTAGTACAGAAACAATTTGCTTACCGAGTGGTAAATCGAAGAGAATTCCACTAATATCCTTCCGGACAAATAAATGTTATATTGCTGAGGCTGAGGCTGATTTCCATAAAATGCATTAAAACTTCAGTGCCTGCTTGGGACATGTTTGAATTTGCCCTGCAATATTTCAGGAGGTCATAAAAAGAAACTTTTTGAGATATGATATAGAGAGAAACATACAATCAAAAATAAGCTCAGGACATCAGTTATCGAAATAAAAAAGAGTAAGGCAAAACAACAAAATTGAAAATTATTCTTTGGTTTTTGCCAAAAGGAAATTGGTTATATCATCTGTATGTTTAAATGAATGCTTTATTTTAAAATAATTTTCAAGGGGGAGAAGAAAGTGACAGCATCTTAATTTCCAGTAAGCACTCCAGGTAAAATTTGCCCTTTAATAACCTTAGCTAACTCTTGTTCATTTAACTTCTACAGAGGTCTTCCAAATACACTGGGGACCAAAAAAAAAGGGAGATTTTTTTTTTTTAACAGAAACCTTTTTTTTTTTTTTTTTGAGACAGAGCTTCAAGCTGTCCCCCTGGGTAGAGTGCCGTGGCATTACAGCTCACAGCAACCTCCAACTCCTGGGCTCAAGTGAGTCTCCTGCCTCAGCCTCCCAAGTAGCTGGGACCACAGGCGCCCGCCACAACGCCCCACTATTTTTTGGTTGCAGCCGTCCTTGTTGTTTGGCGGGTCCGGGCTGGGGATTCAAACCCGCCACCTTAGGTGTAGGTGGCTGGCGCCTTAGCAGGTTGAGCTATAGGCGCCGAGCCAACAGAAACATATTTAATAGAAATATGCCATATACCTCGTAGGCCCATGTGGAATATTTTTCTTTAAGTGAAATCTTCACATTTTTCAAAATTTGCATTATTATTTAATTAGCCTTAGAATTAAATTAGATAGCAAAAGAAATTAAAAAACAGAACATAAAAAATATTTAACTTTGTGTTTTCCTTTGCAATTTTATTTTTGTTTCTTTTTTCTTTTCTTTCTTTTTTTTTTTTTTTTTTTTTGGCTGGGGCTGGGTTTGAACCCGCCACCTCTGGTACACGGGGCTGGTGCCCTACTCCTTGAGCCACAGGCACCACCCCTATTTTTGTTTCTTACAATTGCATCTGGCTTCATGTATCAGAATATCTCCATGACCAACAGAAGCATCTGGAAAAATAATTAATATAATATATGCAAATGGGCACAAATGCTATTAACCTATCATTATTACCCTCGATTATTACATTTTCATCATTTGTAAAATAGCAATCTCTGAATTGCTTCTTTGCAATATTTATTTTGAATTTTTAAGTGATCTTGCTGTCAAAACATGGATAGTCATTGAGGTGAATTTCATGAAAATATTTCTCTGGTCCAAATAATCATAAATAATCAAGTCAGTTCAGGTGCGCCCCCCCCCCAATATCTCTTAGGAAGATATATCTGGTGACACTTAGGCTTGTGAAGTTCCACCAACAAAAAGCATGAACTTCCCCTTTCAAAGACGAAACTGATCTCTCAGTGTCAACTTCCAGTTGATCAGCCAAGTGATTCAGGGAATTTTAAATGAGGAGAATATTGTGTTCAAACTAAAACTCACTCCCCCCCACACAAAAACCAACCTCAACTTTGAAATTCCTTTCTTATCAGCCCCACCTACTCACTCTTCTATATCATTTACAAAAGCAAACTGAACAAAAAGAGCATTTAAAAATGTCAGCACATTAATTTTATATAACATCAAAATGGAATAAAATATGAAAGATTATTTTTTTCATGGTTTTCTAAGTATGATTATCCGAACAGCTGTTGTGGGTTTTAAAAAAATGTGTATTTTCAGGTCCCAGTTCAGATCTACTGAATCAAAATACACACGTATAAGACTTAAAATTTGTGCTTTGCCACAACACAGTTTCCCCGGCCGTTTTGAGGAATAACAAGGTTCGGAGACTGCTGCCGCAACAAATCCATAAATAAACTGCTCCTGACTTACATGGATTGAATTGACTAGCGTGGGCCCAAGGGAAGGGGTGAAGATGGGAGCAGCTCTGAAAAGCTCTCCTTCCCGCAGAGCTAGAACTAGGCACTGGCTTTCACTGGGCAGATGTGAGCAGGGTACGAATTGCTGCGAGGATTGAGCATCCACAGTGTGCCATGAACTGTGCAGAACATGTGTGTATTTTAATTATTTAAGTCATAAAAAAATACAGAGATAAGCAAAACTATGCACATTACCCAGAGCTACTTTTATTAAATAGCCTGCTAGTTTGCCCCCC
>NW_003852397.1:621087-641981 GCF_000181295.1 Otolemur garnettii | reverse complement strand
AAATTTTCTGCTCTCTTAATTGACCTTGTCCCTCATGAGTCACTTCACTGTGCTGATGTGTCCTCTCTTTCACTGGAACCAGCGCATGACTGATAAAGTGGAAAGTGTCCCCACGGAGTCACTCATGTGAGCAATCTTCCCTGCTGTGAACCGCCCCCTCTGCTGCCCACGCCTGAGATAGAAAGGCAGGTCAGACCCAGGCGAGCTCCATGCTGAAGGTCTGGGGAAAGGACTCGTGGACGGTTTCCTCTCAGACCATGGTCTTCCCATGGCATAAGCACACGTGCAAACTTCCCAGCGGGTACCTGGACGCACACTGAAGGCTGTCCATTTCCGGATCCCCGACTTCCCATAGTACAGGTATTAGTGCTGCTGCTTCTCTCTACTGCCCGTCTGTCTCCCCTTTTGCAAAAGAACGCTAAGCCTTTCTGAAATCTCTGGTAGGAAACAAAGAGAGATTTTAAATACTGGTGCCCGAGAGGCCTCCTTTAATAAAAGGACCATACAACTGTCCTGGTCCATTTCATGAAGGGCTGCATTTTAACTTTTTGTATTTAATAGCACTTTGTCAAAAGGTATGATATACTTCTGTGGTTTTGAGCAATTGTGGGGTAGCACCGGACAGTAATGGTATGCACGGTCATCTGAATAGCTGCTTGGGTTTGAATCCTGGCTGCGTCATTCACTTCGTACTATGCTTCACTCTGTCATCCACAGATCGGGAAAAATAGCACCAACCTCCGAGGGGTTTTGTGAGGGTAAATGAGTCAATATTTATGAATTCCTCAGAGCAGAGTGTGGCAAGAAGTGTGAAATAAGTGATCGCTGTTATATGACATCATCATCATTATAAATTATTAGAATAACTCAGAATGGAAGAGAATTATTTACAACCTTTTAAAATTATATATATATATATATTTATCAGAAAGAAAATCAATAAATACTTGAATAGGTATATATTTAGACAAAATTCTTAGGTCCCAGCTCAGAGAGAGGACAATATTACTATACTATGGATTAAAGAAGAAAAAGAAATGGTACAATATTTCTTTTAAAGAAGGTTGTTCATGCATTTTAAAAATTAATGGTTATATTATCGTCTATTTCATTTCATATACTTAAAAGAGATATATTAAGAGTTTTATATATATATATATATATATATAAATGTCAGTACTTGAAGTATAGTGGAGACTCCATTCTTTAAACATAGAACAAAATTTGATGTTAAAAATGTGAGGAGAGGTGATACATACTTTTCAAACTTTTAAACACTTTTGTTATGGTCTGAACTACGTTTCTTTAAATTCATATGTTGAGGTCCTAACCCCAGGTACCTTGAAATGTGGCTGTATTTGAAGATAGCGCCATTAAAAAGGTCATTAAATTAAGGTGAGATCATTAATCTGGGCCCTCATCCAATATGACTGGTGTCCTTATAAAAAAGAAGAAATTTGGACCCAGACAAAGGTAGAGGAAAGGGGATACGAAGACACAGGAGGCAGCCGGCCAGGGAGAGACCCCTGGGCCACAGCCCTCCTCACAGCTCTCTGCACTCACCAGCGCTGCTGACACCTTGGTCTCGGGCCTCCAAGCCTCCAGAGCTGTGAGACAATGAATTTCTTTTGTTAAGCAATAGTGGTAATTTTTAGTGAAGCCCTACAAAACTTATACAAGGGTCCTCAAAGCAAGAACATTGAGACCGTCTTATTTAGGGTGAAAGGACGTTCCTGATTTATGAAGCCACAGAGAAGAAACTTGCTCAGGATTGAGAGGCAGCTTGGCAGTAACAAGCTTTTGCTTTGAATGTCCCCGCTACACACATCCCTTGAGGTCTGTGATTGCAGCAGACAGAAACCCGAAGATTTTCATCGTGGCTGAAGAATGGCATAAATAGGGCTTCTTCTGAAGATTTGCACATTTATATGTAAAACTAAAAACAGAATGATAAGATGATAAATTAATAGTATAAGGTAATACATTGCAAATAAATAAAAGAATAATGCTTATCTCTGGAAGGACGAGAGGTCAGTCAAAATTAGCTACCTTTTTGAAGTTAGCAAGAATATAGAGACGACTCTTATAGAAACGACTCTTTTTTAATAATTGGTTTTCTAGAGTTTGATTTTATTACTTGAAAAGACGTTTTCTTTTATAATGAGAAAGTTTGATTAGTGTGTTTGTGCATAGGGAGGGCCAGGGATTTTTATTTTCTTGAGGAACAGACCCTAATTTAATGTTGTTTTCGCCCTCCTTTGTTCATTTATTTTTGATGTTCAAAACTAATTTCTTCCTCAACAGGCAATCTTCAGTTGGAAATATCTCTGTTGATCCCTGTCTTCGGTTTTGTGTTAAAATGTTTGTGTGCCATTTTTTTTTAAGTTCACAAGTCTAATTTTCTCCCCAGAGGGTGTTCACAGTTTCTTCAAAGACTTCAGCTCTTATCTGTTGTTTGAGTTTTCTTTAAATGGCTCACACATTTTGCCTGGAAGGTCTCCCCTGGTCAGCTCAATGAGGAAAAGGAGACCTGAATAAGATTGCTTAGAACTGAGACTGGTTAATTAGGAAGGTTAGAACACAGTGCATTTTGCTCGGCTGTTTTCATTTCTGATCGTTTACCCAACATCTAAATTGGAAGCAGCAGGTGTCTGATCTGAAAATAAATACTTTTCCTCTTTATGATCTCAATCTTTTTAACTTTAAGGTGATGGCATTAAAAAGGAGATTTACTTTTCAAAGCAGATTCTAGAATGTTGTTGGCTAATCTGACTCTGCTGAATGAATTTACAGAAGCCCAGATCCTCAATAACAGAGGCTTAATTTCCAGATTTGTAATCCTAGAACAATTCTGGCTAATTTCTGTATGGCTTATGCTCTAATAATATTCATTTTATTGTGTGGATGGGTAAAAAGGTCAATTTAACAAACAACAGTTACCTCCTTGCTTACATGCTCAACTTTTGGTTTCATACTCTTAACTGAAACACAACCTTAGTCAAAACCAATTCTATGTCGTGTGCATTCATGCAACTAAGCATGGGTGAAAATATAAAACGAAACAAGCACAGATACATAGCTGACTGGTCTTAATGAAATTCATGATCTGGTCAAGGCCTGGAAATCATACATTATTTCCCTAGTCAATCTACCTCCCACTCTTCAACAAGATGATTTGTTACTTTCTTTTCTTGAACACTTCTAAAATTACTCATGCCATCCTTCAGTTGATGAGCTTGTTCTCTATTGTGTGAAAATAGAGAAACTTAGGCAATAACTTTCCCCACTCGGCATATTTACCCTCCTCTGACCACACATTCTGCTTCCCTCTGTCTTGTTACTGTGGATGCCCCATCATGGTTCTCCTGAAGGATCTCACTTCCTTTGCACCTGAGATCCAATCCCCTCTGGTCTACTCAAGATATTTGTTTTATTTCCTCTTGCAATTGCCCTTTGTTCTGTGGTCTGGAAGTTTCCCATCACTATGCAAATGTTCTTTTATTATCCCATGTACAGCAGAAGTATCAACAAACTGAAATACAAGTCTCTCTTAGATTTCCTCCTCACCCTCACCTTTCTCTTTGCTTTATGATGCCAATTGTTTGGAAGAGTTTCCTAGAATCCTCTTCTCAATTCCACCTCCAGTATTATTTTCTGAATTAGTCTAATTAGAACTTTTCTCTCACATATTCATTGAAACTATTCTAGTCAAATGTATATATACCCTCTAATTAAATGCCTAGAACAAAGTGAATTCTCTTTCTGCAGTATATGATGTGACTGATGATTCTGTCCCATGTGATGTCTATAAACTTTGCTGTATAAACTTTTTTCTCATTGATCTTTGCTGCCTACACCTCCTTGACATTCTGGCATGAGAGCAGCTGAGGCCTGTCATTGGACCATTCCCTTTTCTATTTCCTTTAATCCCTTAGTGATAGCATCTAATGTCATGATTTTAAGGACCTCATAAACACTAATCACACTAAAATTTATATCTCTATATCAAGTCAATTCCTAAATTCAAGAATTGGGAGGAATTCAACTGCCTCTTTGACATGTTCACTTTCATCCTCACCTTCCTTATTTATAATCCACATACAAAATATATATCCAAAATGGAAGTATCATCACCAACTTCTTATCACCACTGATTTTAGAATATTTTTATCATCCTCAAAAACTTCCTGTACCCACCTCTATCCCTTCCTCTGCTCTTGAGGACCCCTCATCTACTTACTGTCTTTATAAATGGGATTCTGTAGCATGTGGCCTTTTGTGTCTGGCATCTTTTTTTTTAGAGGCAGAGGCTCACTTTATCACCCTCGGTAGAGTGCTGTGGCGTCACAGCTCTCAGGAACCTCCAACTCCTGGGCTTAGGTGATTCTTTTGCCTCAGCCTCCCAAGTAGCTGGGACTATAGGCGCCCACCACTTTTTTTTTGTGGCAGTTTGTTTGGGGATGGGTTCGAACTCACCACCCTCAGTATGTGGGGCTGGTGCCCTACCCACTAAGCCACAGGCGCCGCCCAGTGTCTGGCTTCGTTTACATGGTATGTTTCCAAGGTTTCTCCATGTTGTATAAGTGGTCCATGTCTTCTCATGGCTGAATTATATTCCATTGATTAAATTCAGTGTTCTCTATCTTAGTGTCAACTCAGTTTTTCCATTTGTTAATACTGTTGGCTCAGTATCTCCATTTTCATTCACTTTTGAGTAATCAAGTCACTAAAATTTCTTTAATTTTGTCAAAAGCCTTCTTACGTCTGTACTTGGTCCCTTTCAGTTTATTCTTTATACAATATCCAAAGTAATACTAATTAAAAAAAAAAAGGTAAAATAAGAGTGCTTATTATTAACTAAAGAACATATTTTGTTCTGATTGTCTTAATTTTTATGTTATACATCTTATTTGCCAGAATTCCCTCCAGGATATCATATTACATTTAATTGTCAGATCTCCTTAGGCTATTTTTGGCTATGACTATTTCTTAAACTACTCTTGTTTTGAATAGCCTTGACAGTTTGAAGGAGCTTTGGTGAGGCATATTTAGGAAGCCCATCTCATGGAATTTGTCTGACATTTTTCTCATGATTATACTATGTACTGCTGTTATGAGTTTAGGGGACAAATGTGAAGTGCAATGTTCATCATATCATATAAAGCTAAGTAAGGCTAGGAACATGATTTAGGACTAGTGATGTGGACCTCAGTCACCTACCTGAAGTAGTGTTTATACGTTTCTCTACCTTAAAGTTACACATTTTTACTCTTTCCAACTATACTTTTTGGGAGGAAGGCACTATGCACAATTTATATTTAAGGAAAAGGGAATTTAACTTCATATAAGGTGGTACATGTAGCCAATTAATTTGTAATTCTTCTGTACAGGAGACTTGTCTCTTTGTGCTAGTTTCCTTTATGATTTGATAAACTACTTATATCAATATGGACTTATGGATATTTTGTACTTTGAGTAATTATCTAATAATAGTTTGTTTTTTGGCTCAGCTTGCAACAGATTACTACATTGAAAGCCCTTTTAGTTGGCTCTGTGTCTTTTGAGATCCACTCACCCTCAAATCACTGTGTGTGTATATATGTTTTCCCCTCTTCCTCCTTCTTTTCTTTTTCTTCCTCCTTTTTTTTCTTTTCTTTCTTTTTCTTTCCCTTCATTCCTCCCTCCTTCCTTACATTTTTCCTCCTCCTTTTCTTTCTTCTCTTTTCCTTTCTTCTTTCTTTCTCTCTTCCTTATTTACTGCTACTATAAGATACCCCAGGTTCATTTTGTATATTTTCTGATCTTAAAAATATGATGTACTCAGTCTTAGAATTTGTCTAGGGAGATGGCATGATGCCCAATATTGGTCCATTTCCTCCATGTGGTTGCATTTCTAGGCATAGAGTTTCTTGTAGTAGTCAGAGATAATCTCTTGTATCTCTGTGGTATCTGTTGTTATTTCTCTGTTTTCATTTCTGATTGAGATTATTAGAGATCTTACTTTTCTGTTTCTAGTTGATTTGGCCAAAGGTTTTTCCACTTTGTTTATTTTTGAAGAATTAACTTTTGTTTCATTAATTTTCTGAATCTTTTTGTTTGTTTTCAATTTCATTTATTTCTGATTTAAATATGGTTATTTCTTATCTTCTGCTAGGTTTGGGATTGGATTACTCTTCCTTTTCCATTTTTTTAAAGATGATTCATTAGATTGTTGATGTGTTTTCTTTTTGTTTTTTGGATGTAGGAATCTAATGCAATAAACTTTCCTCGTAGGACTGCTTTTGCAGTATCCCACGAATTTGGTAGCTCATGGCTTCACTATTGTTATGTTTTAGGAATTTAATGATATCCTCCTTTATCTCTTCCTTGACCCAACTGTCATTTGACATAAGTTTGTTTAGTTTCCATGCCTTTGTGTGGGGATGAAGATTTTTGTTGGAGTTGAGTTCTACCTTTATTGCCTTGTGGCCTAAAAAGATACAAGGTATAATTTCTATTCTTTTAATTTTGTTGAGGTTTGATTTGTGTCCTAGGATATGATATATTTTGGAGTATAATCCATGGGCTGATGAGAAGTACATTCATTTTCTTTGGGATAGTGTGTTCTGTATTTGTCTATTAAGTCCAATTGTTCTAGGTCATCAGTGTCTTGTCTTTGGAACCTACCAATATCATTCTTCCAAAGGCTAAAGCTAGAATGGCACCCTAGACCAAAGAATCAATGTCTTCTTGAGCCAGACCAATGTCATGGCCCTGTAGACCAGGTCTTGGAGTGTGTATCTGACCCATAAATGGAATATAGAATAAAATAGAATAAAACATCAGAAAAATAAAAAAATGAAAGTATGTAAAGAAAAATTGCAAATTAAATTGCATAAGATGGGAAAAAAGGGATATCTTAGTTGTTATTTGAGAAATTTGTGTAGGGATGATAAGAAAAGTAAGACAAACTCTATAGAAAGAGAGAAAAGGGGAGAAATTGAAAGGAAAGAAAGAATAAAAGGATTAGAAAAACCTTAGCAAAATGGAACCCTTAGTAATGAAGAAAGTATAAATGTAAAGAGAAAAATATAATAACAAAAAAAAAGGGAATATATATATATAGCTCTGGGATTAGAAGATATTAATCATGTCCCTAATTTTTTGTATAAGATGCAGGTCAGATGTGTATCTGACTTATAAATGATAAATGGAATACAGAATAAAATAGAATAAAACATCAGAAAAATAAAAAAATGAAAGTATATAAAGAAAAATGTAAGCCACTATGTAGTTGCTGAGGAGAACCAATCCTGTCTTCCTGATTTATTTGCCCTCAATCCTTGCAGAGTTGGGAGCCTGAAGCTCTGAACAGACTACTTAAGGGATAAGTCTCAACCTTTCCAAACAGTGCCCCTTGGCCACAGATTGGTTTTCCCAGGGGAACAGGATCTGTCCAGTTCCTCCCCATGGTGGCTGCTCATCTCAACAGGCATGCCAGAACTGTCCTGGCCCTAGGACCCTGTGGGCTTTTCCTCCCTGGCAGCCATCCTACAATGGCAGTGCCCTGATAGTAGCCAAATGAGGAAGGCTCCACCCTGCCCAGTGACTCAATCCTGACCTGTTTGAGTTCACTCACTCACTTAAGCTCTCTCAAAGTAGCTTTGGCAAGTACCCAAGTCCCACCCCACCCCCCCAAAAAAACCCTCTGCAGAATAGGACTTCTTTGCTGCTAGTCCACCACTGGAGTGCTGGCCAGCCTCTGCTGGCATGCAAGCACTCTCCTTTTCTGCCAATCCTCCACTGCTCCTGATCTACTCATTTGCTACTGGAGTCCCTGATGTTTCTCTATGCCCCTGAAGTGATCTTTCTGGGCAGGACTCCTCAGCCAGAGATGGCTGGAGTTCTCTCTTCCTGGTTGCACCATGAGTGGCTGCTAAAGAGATGTCTCAAATCTGCCACCTTGCTCCCTGCCCACATTCTGTACTTAATTCTTGTGATTCCTCTGACTTCAATGATGACTTTTCCTTCTTTCTTTCTTTCTTTTTATTTTTTGAGACAGAGTCTCACTTTGTCGGCCTCGGTAGAGTGCTGTGGCTTTACAGCTCATAGCAACCTCAAACTCTTGGGCTTAAGTGATTCTCTTGCCTCAGCCTCCCATGTAGCTGGGACTATAGGTGCCGGCCACAATGCCTGGCTATTTCTTTGGTTGTAGTTGTCATCGTTGTTTGGCAGGCCTGGGCTGGATTTGAACCTGCCAGCTCCAGTGTATGTGGCTGGCACCCTAGCCGCTGAGCTACCGGTTCTGAGCCAATGATGATTTTTCTTAATTGTGTGCATTAAGATTCACTCTTTATGAATCAATATGAAGTGCAGTGGATTCTAAAAGACTCAGTTTCATGTATCCAAAGTTGCAATATTTTATGGTTTTACCTCTCTAAAAAAATCACCTGTGTTCCACTTACATAACCCTTCCTATGCTCGCCTCAACATTAGTGAACCACTAATGTTATATTATCACCACAGTTTTGCCTTTTCTAAAACATCATATAATTGGTGTCACATCATATGTAGTCTTTTCAGACTGATTTCTTTCACTTAGCAATATGCATTTAGAAGTCATTTGTGGCTTTTTATGACTCAATAGTTCATTTATTTTTGTCTTTTTAAATTTCTTACTTAAAATTTAGTAGAGTTCACTGATGAAACCATCTGAGCTTGCTGATAAACTTTTTCAGTCATTAATTACTAACCTTTTTATAGAAAGTTATTGATTATTGATTCAATTTATAAATAGATGTAGAACTGTTCAAGTTATCTATTTCTTCCCTGTGTCTTTAAAGGAATTGTTCCATTTTACAAAATTATTAAAATTGTGGGAATAGAGTTCTTTATAAATTCCCCTTATCTCCCTTTCATGTCCATGGGTCAGTAGTGATGACCTCTCTGTAGGACAATTCTCTGGGTGGCCCATAGACTGATACAGTACTTTCTCCTTTCTTGCTGTGCTTCTCAAAAATAACTCAAGAATGTACCATCCAGAGATAAGGAGGAATTTACTTAAATATCCTGGGCTTTGTTCATGCCCCTTCAAGAATAGAATGTCTAATGATACTTTTACCCAACAATGCACACCACTACCACCTCCAGTATATAAAACCCAACACGGGATAATTTGGGGGGTAGGGGGCAATCTCAGCTACAGTGTAAGTAGGAGACATGCAGACAAAGCTCTATTCACTCTACGCATCTTTCCTGAACTTTCGGGAGCCAGTTTTCTATGAATTGTAGGCCTCTGTTGTCCCTTGCTGCCTATCTGTAAGTAGTAAATGAGTTTATTATTTGATGTGTGTGTGTCCTGTCTCTCTGGGGTTTTGCAAGTGATAGAAATTGGCACAGCCCAAAATGCACTAGGCAGAAGTTTAGTGTTTTCCTCTGGAATTGGTAACCAGTGCAGGACTAACCTACTTAATACTCTCTTTCATTTCACATTAGTAATTTATGCTTTATCTATTTTTTTCCTGATTAGCCTAGCTAAATGTTTATCAATTTTGTTAATCATTTCAAAAAGTAAAGCTTTGGTTTTGTTGATTTTCTCTAATGTTTTATTGTTTCTATTTCATTAATTTATTTTCTAAGTTGTGTCATATCTTTTACTCTGTTTTCTTTAGTCTCAAAGCACATTTATGTATTTGATAATCTCAGGTGCAAGCTTAGGTTACTGATTTTAGGTTTTTCTTCTTTCCAAATATATGCAAATTTTGCTAAAAATTTTCCTTTAAGTATTAACTAAAAAGAGAACCATTCCACAAATTATAAGAAGTTGCATTTTTATTTTCATTTATTTAAAAATATATTTTTTAACCCATATATAAGTGTATTGTTTATTTTTAAATATTTGAGAGTTTTAGTTATTGTTCTATTTGGTTTTTGCTTATCAGTTTAATATTTTTCTAGTTTAATTTTGTGTGGTCTCAGAAACATACTTTATATAATTTATATTCTTTTGTAGTTGTCAAGGTAGGACTTGTAGTCAGAATGTGGGCTAATATGATGAAAGTTCAATAAGAGTGAGAAGAATGCATATTCTGCTATTGTTTAATGGAATAGTCTATAAATATCAATTAGATCAAGTTGATGATAGTGATTTTTGTGAACTATAATTCTTACTGACTTTTTTCCTGGTTGGTCTGGCAGTTACTAAGAGAGATTGAATTCTGCAGCTGTAATAACATATTTGTGCATTTCTTTTCTATCAGTTTTTGCCTTACATATTTTGATACTCTGCTTTTAGGTACACACATACTTAGAATTGAATGTCTTCTTAGAAAATTGAACTACTTATCATTATTCTGTGCCTGTCTTTATACCTGCTAATTTTTCTTATATTTAAGTCTGTTTAAAGTTAATATAGCTGCTCCTGATTTCTTCTGATTAATGTTAGCATGCTATAGCTTTCTTCTTCTAATTTTGACCCATTTGAGTTTTTATGTTTCAAGTGCCTTTCTTGTAGCCAGGATATAGTTGATTCTTTCTGTTTTATCCACTCTGACAATCTTTATCTTTTAATTATGTACTTAAGACAGTCACATTCAAAGGGATGATCAATAACTTAGAATTACTTTATATCATATGCCA
Source organism: Otolemur garnettii (assembly GCF_000181295.1). NCBI lineage: Eukaryota > Metazoa > Chordata > Mammalia > Primates > Galagidae > Otolemur > Otolemur garnettii. The sequence continues at coordinate 631,364 of NW_003852397.1, read as the reverse complement.
TATTAGTAACTGGTTTCTATTTGTTGCCAGTGCTTCTTTCATATAAATTGAACATTTTATATGAATAAATTTTACTATACATTGCTCTCACTGTATCAACTTTCAATAAATGCTTTTGCTATTACCTTAGAATTATAAATATAATAATTATAACATTTACATAATTTATAAATATAAAATATTTTATTACTATTTAAAATATTTAAAAATTTAAAATATATGATAAATAGTATAAAAATTATAAGAAATATAAATTTTTAACTAATTCAAATCCACCTTTAAATTGGACCTTTCTGCTTCTTGTATACCTCAGGTAATTTTTAATCCCTCCCCCTAATTACTTGTAATGTTGCTCTCATCAATACAATAAAATATATTCTTTTACATGCAATGGTCATAGATTAACATATGGTTGGTTCTGGTACCTAACACTATTACCCACTCCATAAAATTAGACAGATAATCTTTATACTAACAACAAAACGTTTGGTTAAATTTAAATGGCAGAATAACTTTCTATTTACTTAATTTTATATTTAATGTATGTGAGAAACATTATCACACCAATTTAATTCATATTTTTCTTGAGTGATTTACCCAATTTTTTTTTATGATTATTGTGGAGAGTCTTTCAACTTCTTACATAACAATGCAGCATGTGATAAAAATGATGAGACGTTTTCATTCTTCTCTGTTTGCCACAGAGGGGAAATCTGACTGAACAGCTCCTCTCATCAAAAATTGTGGTTAATTTCTTTGATCTTGGAATTAGTTCAGACTCATGACTAGGTTTGCTCTGTTACAGGTAGTATAGATGACACTGAACCAATTGTAAGCTTAGAGCTGAAGAAGTCCTTTGTGTTTCTATTCTGTCCTTTAGAAACTTCCCACAACACCATGCAAAAAAAGGTATTCTAAAATTTAGATGATGAGCTACATATGGTCCAATTAACCCTGGCTCAGTCAATAACTGGCCATTCAGGAGGCATGTGAGAAAGACCATCTTTAATACATCAACATCAGCTGACTTGCTGATGAACTAAGCCACATGAGCAGAGGTAGCCCTGCTTAGCCAAGCCTGGCTCAGATGAGAAGAACCACCCACCAGACTTATAGACTTAGTGGCAAGAATTAAAGGTGGTGGTTTTAAGCTTTTAAGCTTAGAGCAATTTGGTGAAAACCTCCTGATAACAATCATATCCTAGTCATATAACATCCTCCTGATAACAATCATATCCTATATCCATATAACAGAAAGTATACTTGCATATAAATATATACAGAATATACTATATCATGCAGAATTTGTGTTCCTTTGATGAAAAATAAATAAATATTTCAGAATATTATGAAGGTACAAATGATTTGGTCACTTTACGTTTGTATAGTTTGAGACACAACTGTAAATGAGCCCAGCACCCATAGTGTGTGTTGTAGCCCTTAGGTGTGATTTTACTCATTCCTTCCTTTTCTCTCCCACCTGTTTGATTTCCATTAAGTATTACTTCTATATGTGTACATAAGTGTTGGTAGAACTGCAAAGTAGTACAAACTCTGTGGAAAGTGGTACGGAAGTAATGCAAAGAACTAAAATTAGACCTACTATTTGATGCCACAATCCTACCATTGGGTATTTGCCTAAAGATAATAAAAGAGAGATATTTTGTAAAAAAAGATACCTAATTGGACAAAACCTTGATAACTAATATCTACAGAGATCTCAAATTAATCAACAACAACAAAAAAGACCCAGCAATGCCATGTAACACTGAGCAAGAGGCATGAATAGAACCTTCTGTAAAGAAGACAGACGAATGACTAAGAAACATACAAAAAAATGCTCATCATTCCTAATCATCAGAGAAATGCAAATCAAAACTACCCTGAGATATCACCTAATTCCAATCAGAATGGCCCACATTACAAAGTCTCAAAGCTGCAGATGCTGGCATGGATGCAGAGGGAAGGGAACACTTTCACACTGCTGGTGGGACTGTAGACTAATACAACCTTTTTGGAAGGAAGTATGGAGAATCCTCAAAGAACTCAACTTAGACCTAACATTTAATCCTGCAGTCCCATTACTAGGCATCTACCCAGAAGAAAAAAAATCCTTTTACCAGAAGGACATTTGCATTAGACTCTTCATCGCAGCTCAATTTGCAATCACCAAAACATAACAACTTAAATGCCCACCAACCCAGGAATGGATTAACAAGTTGTGGTATATGTATACCATGAAATACTATTCAGCCATTAAAAAGATGGAAACTTTACATTTTTTCTATTAACCTGGATGGAGATGGAACACATTCTTAGTAAAGCATCACAAGAATGGAGAGGCAAGGATCCAATGCACTCAACTCTAATAAGAAGGAAGTAGATGATCTAATATATGGTGGGGGGTAGGGCAATGAAGGAGCACGGAAAGGGGAGGAGAGAGGTGGATGGGGTCATGGTGTATGGCACACCTCTTGGGGGTGGGACGCAATTATAAGAGGGACTTTATCTAACAAACCCAGTCAGTGTAACCTAATTCTATGTACCCTCAATGAATCCCAAACAATAAACAAACAAAAGATACCTGCACTCAAACATTTATAGCAGCACAGTTCACAATTGGAAAGATGTGGAAATGGCCCAAGTGCCCATGAATACATGGATGGATTAATAAAATGTGGTATATGTATAACGCGGAGTACTACTAAGCCAGAGATAAAGCTACTTTAAGGGAAGTATCTTAGACATCCCTGGAGATATTCAGCTTTTCCACATAGATGCAGAATTTAAAACAGTCATGGTAATAACAACTGGAATGATAAGCACATCTATAGCATTTACTATACAGTAAGTTATAAGATCCTTACATATAATAGCTGTTTGATTATTAAAACAGTTGATGAAGTAGCTATATTACTGTCCCCATTTCACTGTGTTCTCAGGAGCAAATAATTTAATAATTTGGGCTAAAGGTTAAGGCTTAGTCTTGTTAGTATTTTAACCTATTTATCTTAACTATCTTCATGCCTTTTATAACTTTCTATATTCTGCTCAGGTTATTTATAAGTTTTATAAAGTTACTTATAAGTTTTATAAGTGTGTGTATTAGGCACACAGCACCTGTACTTCAGGCTTCTGCCAATGTGTGTCCCAAAACCTGAATTCTACAGAATGATCCAAATGAATCATTGGATAAACGATTGATAGTTCACCAAGTTCTTTTTAGGAAGAACTTTTGGTATTAGGAACACAGCACCTGTACTTCAGGCTTCTGCCAATGTGTGTCCCAAAACCTGAATTCTACAGAATGATCCAAATGAATCATTGGATAAACGATTGATAGTTCACCAAGTTCTTTTTGATAGATAAATAGATAAATACTGATAGTTCACCAAGTTCCTTTTCTACCCCTTTGGCAGTTAGCCATTTGGGAGTCAAGGATCCTTGAGAATGTTATGAACCTTCTCCCCCAAAGATGTGAAAACACTAAATATTCATTCAATTTTAGGATACCTCAATACCCTACCCCTATCCCCAAAGCCCATTTTGGGGCCTTAAGATAGGAGCTTCTAGATAAACAAAAACGTGTATTTTCACACATAACTAAAATCATCACAGAGCTTTAGAGCTCTAAATTCAGAGAACGTCACTCAAATACCCTTACCACCTTCCATCATAATCTTTATGCTGCCTATTCCCAGGTTGGCAATTGGTTTCCAACATGAGTTCTACTGTCATGACCTTATGGAACTGTCACAAGACACTGAATATTGTCATTCTAGTTTGTTTAGTTTTTTTTCTTACTTTATTAAATCAATGATATGCTTTATATGAAACTGAGGAAAACATTTTTTAACCTTCATTGTTAGGCAAAGTTATGCTTCTCTTAAGCCAGTATTAGATACTTATCTTGTGGGAGAAATAATTTTGTAATTGTTCATGAGTTCCTAGGGGCTTTCTCTAGCACATGTATGGGGGCATTGTAACATACATTATCATGTACTTCCCTTCTTTTATTTCACTATTTGAACACCATATTCGTTTTAGTTTAAATTATTTGCTCTCTTCCCTTCTCATCCCTTTTTACTGAATGATACTTATTTCTGTATGATACTTCAAGTCCTTTGTGGGATGAAGTGGAATATCCATTCATAAGTTAAAAAAGAGATAAATATCTCTTTTGAAATATTCAAGTCATCAACGTGCTCTTGTAATTTCCAGGGAATATATATTTTACAAAGAAATTTGTCAACTATTCCCAGGTCTTAAGCTTCTGAAAAGTAATTGCTTTCACATTGGGATTTTACAGTCAGATTGACATGTGTTTGTGCAACATAATTTTTGAATAATACCACATCTCTACGATAATAGAATTTGGGCTTTCTTTATTCCCAAATGTGGTACTGGCCTGTTTTTGATAAGTTGCCAAGTCTCTCTGCATTTGCATTGTTCTGTGTCTGAAAATGGAGTAAAAATTATGTAAACATCCTTCCTCTTAAGGAGTGTTTCTTTCTATATAAAAGATTTAACATTCTTGAAACAAAATCCTTTGGTTCTAAAAGAAAAACATAGGCCATTATTCCCACTTAATGTTGTTTGTCTCCTCAGTTACACTAATTTGAGTGTCCCTAGAGTGACAGCCACAAACACTCTGAACATTCACCAAGAAAACATTAAGATATTCATATTCAATCAATGGACATGTTGTGATGGGGACTTTCTATAACCAGAGCTCTAAAGTTCCTTGGGCATCTATATGGGATCAACGTGTGGGCCCTTGGGGTCTGGAAATAGTGAAGATTTTAGTCAGTCCCTCTAGATATATTCTGTGAAGTGTTTTTAGATTGCTCTTAACCTTGGCCATTTGCCTCACGTATTCTCATTATTTATGTTCCAGAGAAGCAAGTGTTCTGTTTGACATTCTCAGTGTCATGAAAACTAAAGAGCGATTGACTGATGATAACTCACTGCCATTGAAGCCTGTAGAACAGTTGAGGAATGAAAATCGCCTGTTCTTAGCTCTTCAACATCACAATTTACCAGGCAAAAACACATATAGGCAGGATGGGGAACCTTTAGGAAAAATGGGCTAGAGGCAATGGATGGATAAGCACGCGTGTGTGACGAATAGTTACACAAGATCATAACTTTATGCTATGAAAGTGGTGGATAAAAACTCAGTTCATTAAAACTTACCCACGACTCACAAATGAGAAAACTACCACAAAGCAATTTCTCTAAGGTCAGAAAGAAAGTTGAGTGAAGACTACAACCCAACGTACATATCCTGATAAGTGTTCTTTCTATGTGCCATAACATATTTATTTCTTTTAACAAAGGCACTATTATTATTTTCCAAGGCTTTATGGTTTGACCTTTCTATTACAGCATTGTTTTCAATTCCTAGATTCAACGAAAATGTAATTTTGCCCAGTGAGAACATGGTTGCTTATGGAGTATAGTCAGAGTAGAAAGGTTCCTGATTTCTTTTATAGTATAAAGCAGCTTTTATTTTAGTTTTATAATTACCTTAATATATAATATATTCATACTTAAATTAACCAAACATCTCTATGGGAAAATTTTGAAATATTTTATGTTGTATCTTGTACAATGTAGAGCTGTGCATATCATGAACAGTTAATAAATGTTATTTTGAAGAGGTCAGTGATTATCAGTGAAATGAAAAAAAATGGGATTAAAAGAAAAAATTAATTATTAGCTTTATTATCAGTTTTATATAATAATAATTAAACTGATAATAAATTAAGGAATATTACATGGGACAATATTTGAATCTTTAGATAGATTTTGTGTTTTACAGTAACTTTGTATAATTTTAGGCATGGTTCATTCATACAAACTGAAATTATTTTAGGTTTATTCATTACTTCAGAGAACTAACTTTTTAAGGAAATTGGTATATTGCTTAACTACATATGTGTATGCCATCCACACCTACAGCTGTTTGTTTCTAGTGTTTTATAGAAACATCCTTATTCTGTACCTAAAAATGCCACTTACCACCGTCCTCAACTTTTGGTTTTGAAATGTACAAAATTCTAAAAATTGATCTTTCCCCAAACTTTATTTTTATAATGAGGGACAATTATATTTCTGCTGCTTAGTTTCTAATATTTTTCTGAATAATGCTTAGAAAGCCAAAATTTGGGTGTTAAAAATTTTTACACCATCTAGTTCGCCTGAATTTGTACAAACACCAAACGAATTTTCTCCTGAGTAATAATATGTCTTGCTATTCTCTTAGTAATTTTCCCATGATTATCTGTGAGAGATGACACTGTGTCAATTTTATATTCAGAAATCAGAAAGTCACGCCAAATTTCACTTTAAGCTTTTGCTAGTTAGGGATTTATATTCAGTAACATATGTTTGCTACTATAATAACATCAAAAGTAACAATATGTTGAAAAATGTATGTGTATTATCTCTCAGATTGTAGGCTAAGCATAACTAGTCCAGAGCTTAAACAATATATCAATGGTGCCAAGGACCCAGGTTTTCATAAAATAGTTGTTTTGCCATCTTCAATGGGAAATCCCCATCCAAGCCAGTAAGCTAGAAGAGAGGAAATGAATGGCTTTCTCATTTGTTTTAAGAACATGATCTAAAGAATAACGCATATACACCTTCTGAAACCCCCACTGACTCTAATTTGATTGCATGGTTACTCTTTCATTCAAAGTAGGCTGGTAATTTAAACTTTAGCCAAATAGTCACATGTCTCATTATTATTTCCACCATCATGTCAGAAAGTGAAAATGGGGTACTTAAAGAAAGCTGGCCATAAGATCCTTTGATATTATTGCCTTCTGGTTTTTGTTTGTTTGTCTTCTTTTCCACTCATTTTTTTCTCCTTTTTTTAATTCCAATTTGGATAATTTCCAGTGAGTTATTTTTAAGTTTTCTGATTCTATTGTGTCTTATGGTTTTTTTTTTGCTGATAAACAAGTCTTCATTTCCAAACCAAGCATAGTGGTAATCCCAACTACTTGGGAGGCTGAGGTGAGAGGAACACTTGTTCCCAAATGTTTGAGAACAGGGCAATATAATAAGCTCCTGCCACCACCACCTCCTTCCCCCTCAAAATATAAATCTTCATTTCTGGTATTATACTTTTTATTTCTGTGCTTTCCATTTGGTCATATTTTAGTTTCCATCTCTCTGTTAAAATTCCTAAGAATTTATATACTTGGTCTTTTTTAAATTATATCCTGTAATACATTAATAATAATTCAAGTCTTTAGTATTTCTAATATTTAAGCCATCTTTGTGTCTGGTTTTGTTATCTATTTTATCTCTTGACAAAGACTTATTCCCCTGATATGTGTGTAGATTTATTGAATTCTAGAATTATGTGTAAAGGAACTAACATAATAGCTATGTTTAGAAAGGCACTACTCTTCCTCAATCAGACTGGTGACTATGAGGAACTGAGTCAAACAAGGCAGCAGTATAGCTGGATTTAGTGTAATTGTGGTTGTAGTTATCCTTAGTGTACCACAGCTTTCAAATCCCCATCAGGGCTACTGATAACTTTTACTTAGTGGGGACTAGTATGTAAGGAGAAATTATTGTTTTAATATTTCTACTCCATATTCAGCTTTTAGCAGATATGCATACTATACTTGCACCACAGAGGTGATTTTTTCCATGCTGTGGCCCATCCTCCAATCTATGGTTTGTTTCTGCAGCTTATAAAATGCATGTGGTAAGAACATAAATTGTCTCTAAGTTTTTGTGCTCCAGCTTGTCTTAGGCAGGCCCTTTCTACTTAGGTCATTATGGTGGCTCTTTCTTAGCACTTTTGTTCTTTCCCGTGAAAATCAACAAACTCTAATTTGTATCTATGAACTTTGTTGTTCCATCCGTGAATGGTGCAGTGGCATCATCCCAGCTCACGACAACCTCACACTTCTGGGCTCAAGCAATTCCCCTGCCTCACCCTGCTGAGTAGCTAAGACTATATGTTTGCACCATGATATCTGGCTAATTCTACTATTTTTTTGTAGAGAACCAGAGGTCTCATTCTTATTCAAGCTGGTCTAAAATTTCTTGCCTCAAGAAATCCTTCCTCCTTAGGCTCCCAAAGTGCTAGGACTGGAGGCCTGAGCCACAATGCCTGGCTTCTATGAGATTTTTGATTTGGAGAGTTTCCTGCCTAGCCACCAACAGAAGCAGACCTCTCCCTTTTTCTTTTCTCCTTCTTTTTTTTCCCACCTCATTTCTTTTATTCAACCCAATGCTAGAAGTTCTACTCATTACAATAAGGCAAGACAGGAAAAAAGAAAAAAAAGCAGAGATTGAAAAAGAAGAAAAAAAACTCTGTATTTGCAGATGATAGTTAACACAGAAAATCTGAAGAAACACAAATATACACAGATACTTCTTAGAAGTAATTAGTGAGCACATTTCTCTTACAAGGCCATATAAATTTGCTTCTAAATCTCCATCCACACCTCTTTCCTTTTCCTGGTACTGGCGGCAGAAGGTTTTCTACCCTTGTTTAAGCAGAAGATTGCTGCTGCTTGTCCTTTACTGCTTATAGTAAGAGGTGGTATGATATTTTTGCCTTTTCCTAAGAATCAGAAAGTTTTCTTTTCTACCAGGTACTTTTGCCTGAATGCAAAGGCTAGGGTTTCCTGCCCTTTGCCCAGTGGCTTGTTGCTTTTGATTCATATGAGAAAAAGTTTAAGAAGTAAATGAATTCATGCCTGTGTTTCCACAAAGATGGAACTGCAGATATCCTTCCTTGCCGCCAGTCTTTCTCATGATGGAGGCTCACGGTGAAGAACTAGAGATTGACTGCAGAGTTGTCTTATTCCTGAGGCTCCCAATTAATTCTTAACTTTCACTCTATCCCACTCTCGTTCTCTGAGAATGCATTAATGTTTCAGCTGTTATCTTTTACTTTATTTTGATGCTAGTCACTTCTTCCCCTTGCTCTCTGGGGAAAGTCAAACAGTTCATGTACTTCCTCTAATTAATTAAACACTTTGAAATTTACCCTTTACCTGGGTTATCGGACAGGCTTGAAATGTTATTACTTTGCAGTTTGTCTCTGACTTTTTTCATTTGTTTAGAAAAGAAGCATTATTCTCTTGTGGATTTATACATCCTAAATTGAATTAGAACCCATCCCAGGGTTGGAAGAGATCATTTACTAACCTGGTTTCTTGGCATTCGTTGCCTTAGAGCTGTAGATAGTACCAACTATGTCTGATCCATTACAAAACAAGTTCAGTAATTTTCAATTAGCATCTTAATGTTAAAAGTATCTGATTTGTGCAGTGAGCCTAGCCTAATCTTAGCTGGAGTATGAACATAGCTAAGTTCTCCAATATCTGTATCTCAACCAATTTCTACCATTCTCCATTGCTTTTCAAATACTCAATGTTCAGGGTAGAGGGAGGTTTGTGCTGGAAATTACATGCTCTAGTGATATGAGTAAATTTAGCTTTATGAAAAGATCATGGGTAATATATATATAAATGCCAACAATCTATTCTATTCTATTTAGAATATATAACAGACTAAAGATATGTTTGGATAACTCTGGACATTCTGTTTAATCCTCAAATTCATGAAAATAGACATATTAGGATAAGTGCATGGTTTCCCTTTAATGATATTTGGGATGGGGACCTGGTATTTAATATACGTGTGGATATCAAACACAAGTTAACTTGATGCCTATTTCTCCTAAGAAAGTTCTTTTTGTCACTATAATAGAATTATTGTGTGCAAAATGCTAAATGTGAATGTTGTGTGAGTGCATGTTCTTGCTAAATGACTTCCTCAAACATACAGCTTTACAGCACATTTAAAATATGCACCTGAAAATTAAATTAATCTATGTCATGAACAATCACCATGAATAGCACATCATCCAAATAGTAAATATTAAATCTGAAAAAGACAAAGACCCAGTGTATCCATAAAAATGGCATTGCAAAGTCATGATTGCGTTTTAGACTGGAATTAATTATCGTTTAAAAACAGAGCCTAGCTTAAGCTATTAACATCTTACAAGATAAATGCCAGCTTTTCCTTTTCCACTTTGCACTTTAAAAATTACTTAAATGTGTATTTCACTTGAAGCTTAATGTATTTAGTTGTAGCTTAATAAATATGTTACAGAAGAGATAAAATCAAATTAATGATGTGTACCCAGCAAAAGTAGTCCTCTTATCAAACTGTAAAAACCATCACTTCTCCACAAGGAACCAATCTTCATAAGCTATAAGAACTATGCA
>NW_003852397.1:620439-621067 GCF_000181295.1 Otolemur garnettii | reverse complement strand
CTGTGCTATCTTTTGAAAGATTTTGATCAGCTTTATATTTGCTTGCTAAGTGGTGGTATGTGTACTGTGATTAAGACTCATTTTGAACCCCAATGCCCCATGTCATTACTTCTGACAGAAAAATCTGTGAGAGTGTCATTTGTACCGTTTTTCCTTATGTGAATTTCAAAAATCTGTCAATATAATGACATTCACTGAGATGTGCTTGGAAATAAATGCTCAGCTATGCTAGTCATTTAGTACTGATTGTCATAATGTCCTATGCGGTGCTATTTAGACCTAATTTCATTGTAAGCTCATAAAAAATCCTTTTTTGACTTGTCTGGATTTAGTCAGGTGTGTCTGCCTTAGCATACGTGGATTTGGCAGGATTCCTTTGAAATTTCTTTTAGAGGAATATTGGAAAAGTGGACGCTGATGTGGAGGGAGGAGCAAACCTACCTGTCACGCAGTTTAACGCAGATGCTTTGAATCTTGTTCAAGTTCAGTGGTTTGATTCTGAAATTGGGTTTCCTCTAGTTCTCCAGATTTTCTTCTCTATAAGTTGGAGAAGGTCAATTAGACCCAGAGAGGAAACGTCCACACTTAATGTGGAAATGCAAATGATTGGCTTGCTGTTCTTGGGAAA
>NW_003852397.1:614349-619897 GCF_000181295.1 Otolemur garnettii | reverse complement strand
AATATTTTAATTCCTTCCAAAATTTTCTGAACTCCTAGGGGGCAGAGAAAATGACGTTTTCCGCATAAGTCTTACTACTACATTGTAGGCTCTCTGGACATATTAATTAATTGAATATACAAGTGTACCAACATTAGAAAAGAAAACAAAATTTGGTACAATACATTTTAAAAATTCGTTATTTAAAGCCAAATATTTACACACTCTTTAGTTATAAATTTCACTTATTCTTATCATTTTTAGGGTTTATGGGTATGAAGTCCACCAATAAATTATACCATGTGTTTATCCTGTTGTTCATCATTTTAAAATAAAATTAGTAACACTAAAAATATATCAAAATCAACTATAACATTTAGGCAAATGTTATATGTTTTTAAATAGTTTTTATTCCTCCTCAAAGATCAGCATTGTGAGACATTTAGAACAAGCAAGAAGGCTTCTAGGGCATCATAAGGACTCCAGCCACACTTCAGCTAAGTAAGCTGATCAGTATTTCTGAGAATTCCTAGTAATCAAGGCTTCATTTTCTCTCTTAATATATGTTTATTTTGCTGGAACTAAAATATATTTAAGGGTTTCAATGGAATTTATTTTCCTTGTTCTGGATACAAACCTTAATTCACAGTCTAAATCTTTCCACAAATATCCAGAATCGCCTCATTCCTATAAATTCATCTCTGATCTTAGGCACTATAGCAGGTAGAGGAAATTGTTAAGCAAAAGAAGTAGCAGAAGTGCACATAGTTTTAGGAAGGTGACAGGTAATTTTTCCTGTCCAAAGAGAAAGAAAGATTTAAGTTCAAGTATTATCAGTGGACAATTGTTTCGAATTTATTTCCCATGTCTTCCTAGCATATGGAATACATACAAATAATAAAATCAGCATGAAATTATGGGTATCCCTAAAAACAAGCAAAACAATAAGGCTAAAATTATTTTTAACAACACTATATATATATATGATGAGTTATTTTATTATATACATATTTTATTATATTTATATTTATTATATATTATTATATATGATGAGTTATTTTTAACAATATTTTTATATATGTATATATATATACATATACACACACACACACACACACACACATATATATATATATATATGATAGGTGTTTTTATATATATCAGACCAGTACTAAGTTTCTGGAAACAATCATTTAACATGCACTGGCAATGAGTTTTCATTTCTTGAGGAAAATCTAGTCATTGGTAGGGTTGGTCTAGACTGAATAAAAGCCACTTCCTAGCAGATGGAGGCTTGAAGTCAACTTTATGGTAGACATTAACAACTGACATAATTTTCATGTCATTTAATTCTGGAGTACAATATTTTAGTTACAAAGAAATTTGACCTAAATATTTATAAGGAGGAACTCCCGTCTTTGAGAGCTATATAGAACAAAGCCTCGAAGGAGTGTGAGTAAAAGGGTGTGCCAGGAAATTTAACTTAATTCATACAAACCCAGATGGAAATGACCCTTATTAAAGAACTTTGTGTGATGGTATTACCTGGATATGTAAAACAGGATTGTCCAGTCTTTCAAGATACCTGTTAGCAGTGTGAGTAGGGTTTTTTCCCAGCTTCTTGGTGATCTTTGAAAGACAAGAATTTAGAACACACAACATAAGCCAAGCAAGCAGATTTTTATCGAAAGATCAAAAGTAAAAGTACTCTCTAAAGAGAGACAGTGGCCTGAAAGGAAGTTGGTTTTTGTCTTTTGAAGTCTTACTAATTGAGGGGAGGAATATTCAAGGTCAGGGGGTTGGTTTTTACTAAGAATTCAGGTAGTAATTCCTAAAATTGGGTTACCTACCATTTTCATACAGCATATGGTTATTTCAAGGTGATTTCAAGGGCAGAGAAATTTTACAACCACAATGCAAATGACATTATAATTTGTTAGGTGACAAGTGTCCAAAGCTGTTCTTTCCTGCAGTTATTTGCCCCCCTAGTGACATTCTGCCTGAGGGTTGTTTACTTTAACATGTTCACTCACTGGGTAATCCTCTGCATCTAGCTCAGCCCTGTTTCCTAATCTCCTACTCTAACAATACTTATCAATACTTCAGGGCTTATCCACTGTGGTGTATTATACCATGGAATACTATGTCACCATTAAAAGAGATGGATATTTGTAGCCTTTGTTACAACTCAGATGGATTTGGAGAATACTTCCCTGAGAAAAGTACCACATGAATGGAAAGACAATGATCACACATACTCAATATTAATCTGAAACTTGTAGATTAACAACAACATGCTCCCATGAGAGAAAAGCTCAAGGAAATCCACGAACATGGGGCCAGGGTGGGGGACGGTGGGTTCCGTCCCAGTGGGGATAACGTGAGGATGTAGAGCACACACTTCTTGTGTGAAGACACAACTTAAACTTCACCTTACAAATGCAAACAATATAACTTGACTGTGTGCACCTTCATATTCATCAGAAGTTTTTTAAAAATCGGGACTTACACGAAACAACAGAAAGGGATTTGTTGAAAGTTACTAAACTTGAGCTTTGAAATAAAAAGTATGTTGTTTCATATTAATGTGATGAGATGTCCTTGGTCCAGATAGGAATCTCTATTTTTTTCACCTAAAGCACACAGTAGGGTTAACACTTCACCAAAATCTTCACTTAGTCGGTCTTAATGGTAAATGCAGTAAATTGATCAGGTTTGGTCTGGACTTTCTTCTTGTGCATACACATTTCGCAGCTGTGGGGTTGATTTTATTTGACAACAGCCATGGTCTATTTTAATAATTTCCTAACTAGTAGTTGCTAAGTGTTTGCTGCAAGTTCTCAAAGTTTAATTCCTGGATTAAACGTCTAATCTTACTTTCTTTTGCTATTCTTTGCAAAATAGAAATTACATTTCGTTAAAGCTATCTGTCTTTCCAATGTTTATGACCTGTATTCTCATCCTTTGTATTGCATTTCTCCCCTTTCCTAGGTCAAATAAGAAATGTTAAAGAAAAGAACCTAAAACGATAAGATTGTTTTCTGATTGAATTGCATTATGTCACTTCCTGTGCAACCATCACTAAACATCCCTGATGATTCTGGTGGCTGATGGCTCAGAGTCATTATTTATAAATTATGTTGCATTCTTCACAAAATTTGGGTTGAATTGGCACATTATTATATCTGATATTTGTATTCTTTTCTCTTTTTTTAGTATTACTCTTTCTTATTCCCATTCTACAGACAAATTATTATATGAATAATAATCACTTATGTATTGTTTTTCTTTAATATATTCCATCTTTTAGGACATTGTAGGCTATCAAGATGTGCTTATTGTTGAGCTGAAATAACTAATGGGTCTATTTTAAATGAAAGGTTCTATTTCATCCAAGGAAATTACTAATGGAAAAAGCAAATGGTGAATTGTGTGGAAAATGCCCTATCAACCTGAATAATCCATTTTTATAATGATGGCAGATTTTTCTCTCAGGGTACTTTCTACTTCTCTCATTCTATAATTATAGATATTCAAATTGGATCACTGCAATAATGATTGCTTTGAGCACTCGGAGATATTTCTGTCTTAATAGCAGGACACCTTCCTCTCCAAATGCATTTCGTGATAATCTTTCCTTAGATCAGAGATTAGCAAATTTTTCTATTAATGACCATATCACAAATATTTTGGGCTTTGCAAGTCAGTCTCCGCTGCAACTAGTCAACTAGTATTTGTTTTTAGCAATGTCTGACATTATTGAAAAAATAAATAGACTTCTGGGTAAATAGCGTTGAGGAGTTGGGCAGAGGGTAGGAGTTATTTTGTTGACTAATGGCACATAACTGAGAAAATGCTGTAAATTCAATAGAGATCTGGAATCTATGAAAATTAACTAAGTCAAAGGTGAAATGCCTTGATTTGGCTGTGTATGAGGTCTGAGAGTGAAAAGGGAAGGGGCTTCACTGAAGGTGAAAGGCAGGAGCCATCCGGGCTCCGGTGAGTTCTCTGAGCCATTGTCCAGGGTTTGTGTGATCAGTTCAGATACCTCCAAGGTGAGTCCAGAGGGTAACGTGGTGGTAACTTGGTGGCATATAAATAGTGATGGCAGTAGCAGCTCACATCTCTGCCAGATAGATCTAGGCCTGGTGATCTTTTCTGCATATCTATGCATTCTGCTGTTTCAGCACAAAAGAGAAGTAGAGAAAACCAGCGGGTTGTAGCTGTGTTCTAATGTGACTGTACACAAGCATCCATGGCATTTGGCCTGAGGGCCACAGTTTACCAAATTCTGCTTTAAGACATTCTGTACTGGCTGAATTAGCCAAATTTCATTCTTCCATTTTTCAAACAGAGAGAGTTCTGTTCACCCCGGATGTTTTTATGCCACTTAGAATATTCTTGTCTCTGCCTTATTGATGTCTTTTCTTTCTTATTTCAGTTTAGCTGAAATTAGGTTTAAAGATAGGGTAACCACACATTCTGGTTTGCCTGGATTTATGACAGTTGTCTCAGGATGACTGCTGAGTGTCACCTGTCACTTTCAAATGTGACATGGTTGAGAGGAGAAACTTTCGGTCATGCTATTCAAAAAGAAGTCCTCTAATTACTCTTATAGTGAGGGCACTATTAGAGAATCTATTATTTATACCAGAAACACTAGAATTTGCTTCATATGCATTTATATTATTCACCTCATGCCTCTCACTAGTAGTGTGTGAATGACATGGGTACTAGACCACTCTGTCCTGTTCATGTTGGACTTCCACTGTGAGCAGAGTTCATACAAGATGTTAAGTGAGTAAGTGCATAAGTATTTCTTAAACAATATCTCATTTGGGCATGGTAAGTCCTCATTAATACACATTACCTCCAGAGAGCAAAAGCTTTTTCCTGCCACTGATTGCTCACTGTTGGGGGTTTTCCTTTGTCCTCAGCAGAGAGGTGGGATGCAGGCTCCTGAACTGATTGGTCTGACAAGAGTGGGGTCTGGATTATTTCTTATTGGCTCCTCATAGACCCCGCCCCACCCCATGGGTTTCTGAACAGAGATGGTCTGAGCATCACAGTAGCAAGGCCTTCCTGGGTAGACAGGCAGAAGACGTGTTCTTTAAAAGAGTCTACTTTCATCTCAGCCATCTCTTTTTCCCCCAGACTATGGGACTATTGTTCCATAGTTAAAATCTATTGTTCTATTGTTAAAAATCTTTTTAAAATCCCCAATGTCTGTACTACACCCTTTCCCACCTTAACTATTTCTATAACAATTTTTTTCTTAACATGAAGGGAGATGACTTTTCACTACTTTCAGAAAAGTTGATAGAAATCTCATCTGCTCCATCTTTTGAAAAGTATGTAGCTATGGTCAATGTGAATAAAGGAGTTTTGCATAACTATAAAAATTCCGAATAACAATATAAAATTTTTATAGCCTCAAATTGTGGGCACATATTTGTGTCTGTAGCTGAAAATGTAGTAATGTAGTCTTACTAATTAAATTGAATTTCTATTAGTCTTAGGCTGTTGCTTTGAAAAGCTTCACAAAGAAATAAAAGTTTCTACTTATTTT
>NW_003852397.1:591369-612827 GCF_000181295.1 Otolemur garnettii | reverse complement strand
CATTGTGATTACAGATGAGAAACCAAACTGTTAAGTTCACTGACTTACAGTCTCACCCAAAGGCCCTGCACAGAACCACCGTATTCATCAAGATCTTTTGATTTCAAATTCAGTAGCCTTTCTTGTCTACGCTATGGCCCAGTTCTTTATCTGAAAATCCTTAGGTTCTTAATAATATCACTTACTGCAGTGTTCCTCAAAGTGCAGGTTTTGACCCATTAGTGACTCATATTTTCAATTTAATGTTTTACTAAAAGCGCCTAAAATGACATGAAATGGAACAGAAGACCAACCCAGAGTTAAGGGTAAATATTGTTTCTGAACACTTGGTTTCTATTTTATTTGTGTATTTTGTGCATCTGTATATGTGTACTTGGCTGTAAAATCAAACACATTTCCTATTGTAAGTTAAAGGAAGAAAATAGTTTAAAATGATCACTGTGGCATATTTTTCAAAAGAGCTATTTCTTTAAAAGATTCTGTCTAACGCTTTGGGTTTTTGCGCTTCTCCCTTGTACTCTTTTTAGTTTTCTCTGATTAATTAGGAGGCAGAACCCCTGAGACTAAAGACGACTGTTTACGACTCCTTCCTCGTTGAGTGCTGCTCGCAAAGAACACGCCACCCGAAGGACGCCACTCAGAACACACCACCCGCAAATGTGCCCTTGGCATAGGAATTATTTTGAGATAAAGACACTTAAAAAATAGCAGATGCAAGAAGATCACTCTGACCTTCCTTCTGTTTCTAAAAAGTAGGAGATGAGATTCCCATGTGAAAAAATGCCTTCTTTTTACTAGAAGGAAAGCAACATTCTTGTTATCAAAGAGCAAAAGTGGAAATGAAAGAATTCTGTACATATTTTATCAAAATAACCCTTATCTCCCAGCCTCCCGACATAGTTTAGTTGTTTTTTCACAATTTACTATTCTTTGTTCGACTCAGGAAGTGTTTGACTCCCTGTCTTTGGGTCTTCATTTCTTTATGAAGGCTCCTATGCCACATAAAACTTGCATTAAACATTTATATGCTTTTCTCCTTTTGATCTATATTATGGAAATTTAATTCTCAGGTCCAGCTGGGGGGCAGGGGGAATACCCCGAAGAGGATGAAAGTTAAGTTTTCCTTCTCCCACACCCCAGTGATCGACATGTGAGAAATGGTGGCTGAATGCCTTGAGTCTAAGACAGCTCTGAAATGTATTAACCTCATCCTCATGTACTATTCTAGCTCCACGTATTTCCATCCTGAGAGTTAGGTGTGTGCTGCAGTGACAGTGCACAGGTGGTACTTCACAGGTTGTTTGGAGTGGTGAATGCTTTTTTTCTTTGGTTGCGTTCTCCTAGGTATATTTTTATATCGATCTAAAAGCTCTATAAAATGTTCTAAGGAATAAATCTAATGATTCCCCCCCCTCTTTATAGGATCAGAGAAGTATGCTCATAAGTTGGTATAGACTTTGATCTTTATTCCTTTGCTTTCTATAGATTTGCAAGGGAATTTTCAAATATACAATATTGGTTTTTCTAGGGTTGCCATAAAAATGTGCCATAGGCTGGGGGGCTTAAATAATAGAAATTGTTTTCCTCGCAGTTCTGGAGGCTGGAAGTATGAGAGGGACATGTCAGCAGAGTCAGCTTCTCCGAGGTCTCCTTCATTTTGTTTCCACGTGGTCCTTCCCATGGACATGTCTCTGTGCAGAATGCCTTTCCTTATAAAGACACTCATTATATTAGATTAGAGCTGCATGAATCACCTCATTTTCACTTAATTAAAGAGTCTTTAAGTTGCTGTTTCAAAATACTGTCACATTCTGTAGTACTAGGAGTTAGAACTTTAGCTTATGAATTTTGGGGGAAATACAATTCAGCCCATAACAGATTCTGATGGCCTGAGAAAGTGAAGCTGTCCAAGACAGTGGACTTTAAAAAAGATAAAATCCATTCTAACTTTTATTTATTTATTAATTTACTTTGGAGACAGAATCTCACTTTGTCACCCTCAGTAGAGTGTGCCATGGTGTCACGGCTCACTGCAACCTCAAACTCTCGGGCTTAAGCCATCTTTCTACCTTAGCCTTCGAGTAGCTGGGACTCTAGACTCCACCATATTGCCTGGCATTTTTTAGAGATGGGGTCAGTTCTAGCTCTTGCTCAGGCTGGTCTTGAACTCCTGAGCTCAAGCAATCCATTTGCCTTAGCCTCCCAGAGTGCTAGGATTACAGGTGTGAGCCACTGCACATGGCCTCATTCTAATTTTTAAATCACAGTTTAAAATGTATATATTAATACAAATTAGTGTTAATATCAGAATTTCATACATGTATCTGTATGTATATATATTTAAAAATGCAATCCTTTTTTATATTGTGATGATCAATTTTGTGTGTCAACTTGGCTGGGTCACAATACCCAAATATTTTGTCAAACATTATTCGAATATTTCTATGAAGACATTTTTAAGATGGAATTAACATTTAAATCAGTAGACTCCAGCAAAGCTTTTTCCTCTCCATAATGTGGGTGGGCCTCAACCAATTAGCTGAAGGCCTTAACAGAAAAAGACTTACTCCTCTGAGTGAAGAGGAAATTCTCCCCGCATACTGCCTTCAGGCTGGAACTGTAGCTCCTCCCATGGTCTGTCTCCAGGCTGCCGGTATGCTGCAGATTTTGGATTTGGATAGCCACAGTTATGTGGGCCAGTTTCTTTTTTTTTTTTGCAGTTTTTGGCTGGGGCTGGGTTTGAACCCACCACCTGGGGCCGGTGCCCTACTCCTTTGAGCCACAGGCACTGCCCTGGGCCAATTCTTTAAAGTCAATCAGTATCCATAGATAGTTAGATGTCTTATTGGCTTGTTCTGGAGGACCCTGACTAATGAACATGTGTATCTGTTCACACACACACACACCCCTAGTCCATTCAGGACTCAAAATTAATCTTGAGGACAAAAACCACTATAGAGATAAATTGAGAAAACTAGTGTCAGGGAAATGCCAAGCTAGAATGATTGACTTTAGATTACAATCTAAGTATCAATAAAGCATAGCTTTCTTACGGGAGAGAGGGGAGGTTTAATACCTGCCTTTGGAAAAAGCTAGTGTCCATATTTGATGACTCAAATATTAAAGAGCTTAACTGTCTTTTTGATTAATGTTAAACACATATTTTAGTGAAGCAGGAATAAAAATACATACACACATGCTGGGACCTATAAAATGTCAATATTAGTCGTATCAATGTTTTGAATTTATTTGAAAATATTAGAACACTAAAGGAAGATGTAGAACATCAGCCAAATATAATTCCGAAGTTCTTAATAAATTATTGGCTCTGTAATATGTATTTTTTAATTAAGTCTTAACACAATAACTAAGAAAATAGGTATTTTTTAAAACTATCTGTTTGGTTTCAACTATGTAAAATTCAAGCAGTAAGTGTCTTATGAAAGAATCAATGATTATTTTTTTTCTGTAAAGTGCACAACAGAAAACACTTCTGCCTTTGTGGACCACGTGGATTCTAGTGCAGCTACTGGACTCTGCCATGTAGTAGAAAAGCAGGCAAAGACAATACAGAAGTGAAACGCAAGACAATGTTACAAAAGAACGTTATTTACTAAATCAGGGCATAAGCCATATTTGGCCCATAGGACATGTTTTATTAATCCCAACTAAAAAAGAAATTAAAGTGGTTTTCAAGCTATAATCCTTGCCTGTGCTTCATTTCTAACTTTTGCAAATTGTTATCTTCTATAGATTAGAATATGGTGCATTGTCCCTCTTCCTATATTGGATAACTGAAAACAGTCTAAGCCTCTTATTTTTCTTTAGTAGAGAAACTGCCTCTGAAAGTTATATAATATAGTTCAATGTTATTAAAACATGACAAGCCTTGCCTGAAAGATTGCTTTCTTCTGAAATAGAGACTCTGGTTTTCAGGCCAAATGAAAAATTAAAAAAAAAAAAAAGTTTGGTTTTACACCTAGTGAGTTTTAAGCATTGTTTGTTCTTCTGAATCTTAACATTTATGTCATAATCCCCAGAAACTTGGTCTTGGAAGCAAGGTTGACTTAGTACTAGGGAAAGTACCTCTTGCACTGATTATAGGCTTAGTACTATTCGAAGTACCTCAAGTACTTCTTGTAATGATTATTGGCTCATTTCTCTTGTCATATCCCCTGAATCAGTTCTCATGGTAATTATTTTTTAATGTATGGTGTGCTTTGTTTTCCATTCAGCAGCTATCAATTATCCCATCTCCTATTTTCTATCGAAGGGTAAAATCAAGTAAGAAGAGGAGGGTTAGTGTTCTGTCTTTTTTAGCCTGAACATTCAGCTTCCTTTTTTTGTCCTATATAAAATCCCAAGGGTCATTATTGCTTTTTTCTGAGCAATCGCTTGAATGGCCTTTTTAGCATGCTTGTTAACCTGTAAAGTAAATATATGATGTGAACTCTACCCTTAAGCAGCTAATACACAAAAGATTCTGCTAGATGTATTTAAAACATTTAGTAGACAAGAAAGTTGCAAACTTTCCTTCTCTTGGAAGATAAGAAATGAATTAGTATGAGATAAGAGATGGTGAATATTTTCTAGATATAGAGAACTTAGTAACTAAATTAATACATTCCTCCAATTCATTACTAGACGTGTGAATACTAATGACTAGAGTATCAACTTTAGTAGAATAGGACATCTGACTTGAGGTTTGCACACACATTCTCACACACATGCTAAGCACAAACCCACAGCTAAGTAATGTTATATTCCAAATAAACTTTCCACATTTCTATTTTAAATGAAAATCCAAGATGCCAGGCAATTGATATACTTGGGACTGGCATTCATCTATTTTTTATCATATAACGAACAATACATGTATACTTATATATTTCTATCCCAATTCATACAACTTTGAAAATATTAACAATAAATATAGATTTTTTTACCATTAGTTATTAAAATAAGGTTTATAGAACTTAAGTTGAATTTGTTATGAAAATTTATTTTAGTTACATAATAATTTATACATTGTGAATTAGTTTTTACAGGAATTAAATTACAGTTTTAGATCAAGCCTAATAATTATGTATTGAAAACATCGTATTGAATTACCATATATCCATACATGCATATCTAAATGCAAAATTAGTTTGGGGACTTATTTATCATGTTCAGGATAGAACTGTGTGTTTTTCTACCCATCTAAGTCACTTAATCAGAGATGAGGCAAAATTAATCTTTTAAAAATATTCTGAAAATTTTATACAGTAAATTTCCTTTTTACCCTAATTTTCTAATATTAAAAAGTTATTTGGATAATTTCTTTACTCCTTCACAGTAAGTTAACCATAGAAACATACTCCTGTTAAATACTTCAAAGAGGTTATTAGAGTGGTGGGTAAGGAATGGGTCTAGAGCATTTTTTTCTCTACTTGATTTTTCATGGAAAAAATGTGCCCAAACACAATTACTTAATAAAGTGAAATATTTGACCATAATCCAGATATTTCTGGATCAAAACTACATGTAATTAAGTTTATCGATACATTAACTTTCTCTGTAAACCTTTTCTTCCTCTTTTTCTTTTAATTGTTAACATTCATTTCTTTTTCTTTTTTTGTAGAGACAGAGCCTCAAGCTGTCCCCCTGGGTAGAGTGCCGTGGCATTACAGCTCACAGCAACCTCCAACTCCTGGGCTCAAGCGAGTCTCCTGCCTCCGCCTCCCAAGTAGCTGGGACCACAGGCGCCCGCCACAACACGCGGCTATTTTTTGGTTGCAGCCGTCATTGTTGTTTGGCGGGTCCAGGCTGGGGATTCAAACCCGCCACCTTAGGTGTATGTGGCTGGCGCTTTAGCCGGTTGAGCTATAGGCGCCGAGCCAACATTCATTTCTTTATATGATCTGTACCCAGCATAATTCTTCATTCTAGTCCCTGTGAGTTGATTAGCTGCTTTGGGTTGCAAGACATTTTGTTTTGCTCTGTGGACTTTTCAAAATCAATGGCAGATATAGCAAGAGTTTTGGATGCTGGGGAGAAGCTGTAGGGAATGGGGTGTGGAAATACAGCTTCATCTTCTCTGGTTTATCTGATGGAACTCCCCTAACAGTGCAAACTCAGAATTCTTAATCTATTGCTCTAGGCCTGTAAGCATGATTATGGAGGTGAAAAGGCAAATGAAAGGATTTAAATATTAGGTAAGTGTGCTTGGCTCCTTTTTACTAGAGTATAATATGAGTTAAGGACAGGGCGTAGCAAGCACAAAGTTTGAATGTTAGATCTTAATGTTTATCATAATGCCGGAAAAGCTTCATGGTACGACATCCTAGACCTTGTTACATATTAAGAAATATATATGCGTGTGTTTATACACAGAAATGTGTATGTTCATTTCTCCAGGTAATAACTACCCCTTATTGAGTGTTTACCATTGCCCCAGCTGATATAAACAATATAGGTACTAGCACACAGTATGTTTAAAGTGAACGGACATTAAAGTCACCTGCATGATCCCCACCTTCACATGTCGTCCCCTCCCTCTGCATGTGGGGAGCGGTTTGTGACTTGCTTCTTTTTTTTTTTTGTTCCTATACTCATTCATTTATCAACAAAATTTTGTACACTGAATAACATGCCTGTCTTCAGGATGTAATCATGAAAGAGAAAAACATATTCCTTGTCCTCAAGAAGTTTTGATTTGGTATATTTATCTTCTTTCCCTGCTACATATCTGGAAAGGTGGTCTGAAAACTTTGCTTCTATAGCCTCTGCTGTTCATATACTATGCTCATCACACTGTCAAAATGATTCTTCATTCAGTCACTTATCAGAGAGATACGAATGGCTATTACATGCTGGGCACTTATCACAGCACTGAGGATTCACTGATGAACAACCCTTATGGGGTTCCATTCCTCAAGAAGTTGATCTTGCAGTCACGATAGGTTACATATATATATTTCTTCCATTTTCTTTTTAAATTTCAGAATTTTACATGGGTACAAAGGTTACCCACATCATTTTTGTACAGTTTGAATCAAGGTGACAGTCGTGTTCATCCCCTAGATAGTGTGAATTTACCCATCTCCCCCTCCCCCCGACACTGGCTTGATTCCTTTTGAATTTTACTTCCATAAAAGTGCATGTATATTTGATCAATTAGTTCCAATTTAAAAGTGAGCACAGGTGATGTTTGTTTGTTTTTTTATTCTTGTGATGTTCATTTAGGAGGATAGTCTCCAGTTTTATCCAGATTTTTTACAAAAGGTATTATCTCTCCCTTTCAACAGGAGCCTCTAGTGAAAGCTGCTTCTAGGCTGCCATCTTGATTCCTCCCTTATAAAAATGATTACCTTGCCATTTTTTTATGGCTGAGTAATACTCCATGGAGTATATATGCCACATTTCATTAATTTACTCATTTATGGATGTGCACTTGGGTTGGGTCCACAACTTTGTGATTGTGAATTACTGTTCTAAACAATCAGGTCCAAGTGTCTTTTGTATAGAATGTCTTTGTTCCCTTTGGGTAAATGCCTAGTAGTGGAATTACTGGGTCAGATAGTACTAGATCTACTTTTAGTTCTTTGAGGTATCTCCATACCACTTTCCATAGGGGTTGTACTCTATAACAGTGTATAAGTGTTCCTTGCTCTCTGCAACCATGTCACCATCTGTGACTTGCTTTTAATCACCAAAATATGGCAATAATGATAGTTTGTCACTCTGGTGATCACATTATAATATATAGGACTTCATGTTGCTGGTAGACTTGACTGACTTGAAAAATATTCTATTTTATGAGCTTTAAAGAAGTGAACTGCCATGTTAGCAAGATCATGTGGCAGGAGGCTGTGGGCAATGTCTAGGAGCTGAGGGCAGTCCCTAGTTAACTGCCAGAAAGAAGCTATGGCCTTTAACTTTACAGCTATAAGGAAATAAATTATACCAACAATATGGGTTAGCATGGAAGGAAGTGGCCCTATTCCCACTTGAGCTTTCAGATGAGAACCCAGCATAAAAGGGAACCCAACTAAACTGTGCCCAGATTGCTGACATCCAGAAAATGTGAGATAACAAAAAAGTGTTATTGTAAGGCACTACATATGTGGTAATCTTTTGCAGACTAGAACACTAAAATAACATACTAAGTAATGTTTCCTCCATCAAAGTAGTTGCAAGAGTCCTAGTCAAACCTCTGTTTCCGAGATGTAGAAAAAGACAGTTATACATTGAAATAGGAATGCTGAAATACAGGAAATATTTTCTCTTAGTAGAGAGTCAAACTTACATCTAAAATGTATCTTTCTCCTGGAAAACCTCCTCAGTCCTTATCCTTTGCTAGAACAAGAGGTTAAAGCCTTTGAAAATGAGGCATAAACAAAAAATTTTCTATAGAAGCCCTTAGCCCCAAGTCTCTTGACTTTTTCATGCCTTTGAGAATGATCTTTGACTTTGTCTGTGTTACTACTTCACTTACTTTCTGCACAACCCCAAGGGCAGGTAGGTCTGAACAAATGCCTAAGTAAAGAAAGCACAAAAATATATTAATATATATTTTTATTTCACCTGGATTTCTAGTAAAAATAAAAAGTTCTTTTAAATCCTAATCTCATTTCAGCTAACTGAAAACAATAGTCAACAAAAGATATTTTCTTATTTGGTCAAGAAATGCAAGGGATTTGAACACTCGTTCTAAATTATCCATGGAAAACAAGAAGAAATAATTCCAGGCTATAATACTAAGATGAACTCTAGACGTTGTGGTAAATAGCAAAACAAGCCAAACAATTTGGGGAAAAAGTTTTAATGTTTTGTGTTTTGACTAACATATTTTCTTCAATAATTTTACATGTTTTGATTGACTTTGTCTTTCTACTCATTTTCTATATCAATTTTATTGAGAAATAATTTACATGTGCGATACATACACATTTGAAAATATAAATATAAAGCAAGTATGATGGCTCACACCTGTAATCTTAGCACTTTGGGAGGCTGAGGCAGGTGGATCACCTGAGCTCAGGAGTTTGAGACTAGCCTGAGCAAGAATGAGAACCTGTGTCTTCTAAAAATAAAAAACTAGCCAGGAGATGTGGCAGAGGCGTGTTGTCCCATCTACTAGGGAGGCTAAGGCAAAAGGATCACTTGTGCCCAAGAGTTTGAGGTTGCTGTGAGCTATGACACCATGATGGCACTCTACCAAGGGCAACAAAGTGAGACTTTGTCTCAAAAAAAAAAAAAGAAAAGGAAAGGAAGACATACACATTTTAAGAATGTATTTCTATTATTTCAGTCAATGTGTACATCTGTGCATCCATCACAGAATCAAGATATAGAATATTTCTTTTTTCCAAATAATTTTAGATACTTTCTTACTCTCAAATTCCTTTAAATGTCAATGACAGTATCTAATTATTTGTAACATAAATATTGCCCATTACTAGAAAATAAGATAATTGAAAACATTCTTTCTTAGCTGTTATTCTTTTGGGTTTGGTCAAATGCTACTTTTAGGCTCCGTGGGATGATGCTACTTTACGGATGTGTCTGCCTTTCGTTTACTGTCTTTGGTGACTAAACCTCCCTGGATGGTATTCAAGATGGGAGTTAAGGTTCTTGGAGGCTGGACATGGGATGCTGTGGCACTATAGGAAGACAGACATTGGAATGACAAGAACTGAATAGTGACTATCAGGTGTTCTATGGGACACTACGTGTGGTATAACCCTGTATATACAATGGATAGCAATGTCAAGCTTATCTCGCGAGTAAACAACCTGAGAGTGGGGTAGGACAGACATGGTTTTCATTAGGTCTGTCAGTCATTAGCTTATGACTAATGTCACATACCTTTAGTTTACCCTTTGTTGGGAAATCCTGTGTATTTGATTGGTCCTATACCATTTCAGCTATTCATTAGGTCAAGGCATCTTAAGGTTATCCCAACTTACGAGAAGACTGCTAGTGGGACCACAGCATCATTTCCATAGAATATTTTTTATCTCTAAAAATTCTCTCAATCTTCTTTGCAGTAAGTCCACTTGCTATCAGCCAAATAAAACACTACTTTGTGTGATATAGATTATCATCACTTATCTTTGTATTTTATATAAATGAATCATACAGTCTATTGTCTTTTGTCTCTGGATTCTTTTGCTCTGCAAAATATTTTAAAGATTTATCTATATTATTGCACTGTGATTTTATTGTTGATTAGTATTCTTTCCTGTTGTGATATCACTCTGTTTAGTCATTTAGTTGTTGGGGTAGCTTGCCGTCTCCAGCTATAATAATAAACCAGCAGTGAGTGTTCATGTCCAAGTCTCTGTCTAGCCAACAGTTTTCATTTCTCTTTGGTAAATACCTAGTAGTGGAATTGCCATATCACAACTGAAAATATGGTTCATTTTATCGGAAACTGCCAAACTATTTTGAAAAATGGTTGTATCATTTACATTCTCGCTAACAATATATTAGAGTCCTAATTGTTCTGCATACTTGCTGTTTGTCACCCTTTAATTTTAGCCATGCTAGTGGCTATATAATGGCCCCTTACTGTAGTTTCTCATTTGCATATCACTGATGAGTAATGAGGCTGAGTGTCTTTTCATGTGCTTAATGGCCATACATGTATTTTTTGTGAAATGTCTATTCTAATATTTCTTTTTATGACCACTCACTGGAGAGGGTCCCAATGCCTCATGACCTCACTTCAAGAGAAGCTGGGAAAATGAGTTTCTGTTATTTCTCTATATGGGGGTACAGTGTCCGCTAATAAGGAAGAGGGGGTAAGTGGCTGTGGTTAAATAGTCAATAATATGAGAGAAGAAAACTTTAACAAAAATAATATAATGATAATTGTCATTATTCACATCTTTCCCCTCTGCCCAGCCATTTTTGTCCATTTAAATATAGACAAAAATATTTGAATAGGGGTAAGAACTAACAAGCCCTCACAATAATTTTAGGGGACATTGCACAAAGGTTGGGATGCCAGGGTAGGTGGTATGGTGTAAAAATGGGGGAAAATAGTACTGGCATGATTCCAGGTGGTAGATATAACTCAAACGTGGAATATTTTTTAAAAATCTAGATAAGAACAAAATCCTAGTTAAGGAGCAATCTTGAGCACATTTTCCAAAATGGTACTCCTAGTTATGCTGCTTTTGGCACCAAATAAGGGAAAGCCAGTACTAAAGTTTTAGTAAAGTTTAGCCAGTAAAGTTTTAACTTTACATGCCAAGAAATCCAGGTCAGAGCAGCTTCAGGCACAGGCCATCAGCGCTGTGTTCCCTTTCTCTCCTCTCTTGGTTTTCATTTGGAGACTTCATCTCAAGATCAATGACTGGAACAGGTCTGTCTTTAAAAAGGAATGATATGCCGGGCTTGGTGGCTCACACCTATAATCCTAGCACTCTGGGTGCCTGAGGCGTGTGGATTGCTTGAGCTCATGAGTTCTAGACCAGCCTAAGCAAGAGCGAGACTGTCTCTAAAAATAGCCTTGCGTTGTGGTGGGTGCCTGTAGTCCTAGCTACTTGGAGGCTGAGCTGAGCCCAGGAGTTTGAGGTTACTGTGAACTGTGACACCACGGCCCTTTACTCAGGGTAACAAGGTGAGACACTATCTCAAAGAAAATAAATAAAAATAAAAATAGAAAAAAATTTTAAAAAATTAAAAAATGATATTTTCCAGTAAAGCCTTCAGCAGAATTTCCTTTGTTCTTACTCTTATTCAAATAGCTTTGTCCATTTTTAAGTTGGGTTGTCTTCTACTTATTAAGAAAGTTGCATACAAATAATTTGTCAAATTGTGTTATTGAGGATATTCTCTCTTTGCCTTTCTCAATGATGTACTCTGAAAAGCAGTTCTTATTTTTAATGAAGTACCTTTCAGGAAGTTTGTGCAGCTAATTCTTTTGTATCCTGGCTAAGATATCTTTGTAAATTTCCCAGTTATGAATATTTTCTCATGTTTTCATCTAGAAATTTTTATTGACCTTTTATCCTCTGTTCCTTAATATATGCAAAGACCTACAATAAGCTTTTACCATAGATTGATTCTTTGTAATCAAGTAATGTTGATTTGACTAGATGATTAAACTGTATTTATGAATAAATTCAATCTTTTAAATTCTACGATGTACTAGAAAGCTACTATACAAATTCCTAATAATCCGTATTTTGTTATTAAGTGTTAGTTTCTGTTATAATCCATATTTCATCTGCATTCAAGTAACCTGACTCACTGATAAGAAAACAGTCCTCGAGCAAAGCTGTAAACAGCTTCAATTACTGGTGAGTGAAACTAAGCCTGAGGAGAATTCTGTACCTAAATATAACTTAAAGTTCCAGAAATCTCTTTGAATACCATAGAGGATACACAATATTGCAAAATATAAGGTACTTTATGGGAAAAATCACAACTGTAAATTATCCAATAACAAGTTATATAATTCTTCATTAATCATTTTAGTATACTTTTATTGACAATGATTGTCATCTATATTTTATTGGGCATGAGGATGTGGGTAGAAATCAATTATAAAATCTCAAAATATACAATTGATTTCTAATCTATCTAAAAATATAGAGTATATTATACACACACACACACACACACATACACACATACACATATATATTTCTAATGGTGGAGAAAGTGTATTGAAATTTTTGCCTGAGCACTTAGCAGAGGTCTTAGAAGTCACAATACTTTAGAAACTATCATTCAAGAATGCACATCAGTGTTCACACGGCATCTTGATAGATGTTTTCTTGACCCTGCTAACAACTCTGTGAAATCAGGGCTTGATATATACTTGCTAAGTGAAGTAATTCTAAAAAACAATTTTGAGGTAACATTATGTCTATATTTGATACTGTGTGTGTTTAATGATAAAGAGAACACAAAATGAAAGGTCTCTATAGAGTGACATTAGTCAGGCTGAATAACTACCAAAATATACATCCCAAATTAAATCCCTGCATAAAGGCACTGGCCTGTGGATGTAAAACCATACTTTAAAAACACATAATGATTAAATTCTCTGCTTTATTATTCACAATTATGTTTCATTCTGTCTATGTGGCAATGGCTTCAATCTTTAAAATCATCATCACAAATGTTCTTTGATATGTATTTAAAGTAATTTGAGGTGGCTCACACCTGTATTCCTAGTACTTTGGGAGGCCTAGGTGGGAGGATCACTTAAGGCTGAGGGTTTGAGACCAGTCTGAGCAAGACAGAGATCCCAGTTCTACAAAAATATAAAAATTAGCCTGGTGTGATGACAGCTACTTGAGAGGCTGGGTAGGTGGTTTGCTTGAGCCCACGAGTATACGGTTGCTGTGAGCTATGATCATGCAACTGCACTAGCCTGGGAGACAAATTAAGACACTGCCTCAAAAAAATAATAATCAAAATGTAAATGAATAGCAGTTTCCTCAAAATAATGTTTTATAAGTTTCATTACTCCTTATGTAAAGCATGATATCAAAATGTTTACATTTAGAGACCCCATCTCCACTAAAAATGGAAAAACTGAGGCAAGAGGATCACTTAAGCCCAACAGTTTGAGGTTTTAGTGAGCTATGATGCCACAGCACTCTACCCAGAGTGACAGATTGAGATTCTGTCTCAAAAATAAAATAAAATAAAATGAAATAAAATAGGCTGGGCACCCATAGCACAGTAGTTGTGCCACCAGCCACATACACTGAAGGTGGCAGGTTTGAACCTGGCCTGGGCCAGCTAACCAACAATGACAACTGCAACAAAAAATGGCTGAGCATTGTGGTGGGCACCTGTAGTCCCAGGTACTTGGGAGGCTGAGGCAAGAGAATCACTTGAGCCCAAGAGTTTGAGGTTGCTGTGAGCTGTGACGCTACAGCACTCTACCCAGGGCAACATAGTTAGACTCTGTCTCAAAAAAGTTTAAAATAAAATAAAAGTTTACATTTAACAAATACAAAATTATAAAAGTTAACCAAACACAGGCTCTTGCATAACTCTGGCCCTTGGGTCTCACAGACTCTCCAACCATCATTCTCATTTTGTTCCACAGAATTCAGAAACTAGGCATCAAGTCTCAAAGTTCTCTAATTAGGAAGGTAAATTTGTAAATATTATTTTTCCAACATTGCAAATGAAAAATAAGTTCAGAAAAAGAAAATTACTGATTCAAAGGAATAAAATTCAATCCAAATGAGGATTAGTATTTAGGCTTATTTCTTCACTAGGTAATCTCCATCTTGTCTGCCATTCCCCTTCCGTGGTCAAACAAAATTACTGTAGTATTAATGAAAAATTCCCGATACATGTGAAAGGTCAGATTGAACTAAATGAGCACTTTTTATGTCTTCTTAGGTTTTAACTACAGATCTTTCTTGAATTTTTTTCCAGGATCAGGGCAAGCTAGAAATGTATCCAATTTCTTATTCACTGTTGTATGCCCAACACTAAAACAAAGCTGAGTATATAGTAAGTATCCAATAAATTTTTGTTAAATAAGTTATTTGCCAAGTGAAAAAGAGATATCACTTCTCTTTTTCTGTCAGTTTCAGTGTTATCTCCCTTTCCCCAAGGGAGTTGTCTTTGGTACATTCCTCTGAAGTTTATGTAATTTCCCCCACACGTACCAGAGGTTCTTTCCCTTAAAGATGTTGAAATGGAACTAGTGATACAACTAGATGTTTAAAGAAGAAATTCATCACATTGGACATAATATTTAAAATTAATAATAATTTACCACATGTTGCAATTAAAAGTAAAACATCTAATTCATCTATAGCATAATGGGAAACTTTAGCACAATTCCTGAAACATAGTGCGTGCTTAGTAAATTTTATTTAATTCTCATTCTTCCTATCTTCAGTTTAAAATAATCTCATCATATAGTTGATAGTATCAATTTGCAGCCTTTATTTGTATTACAGGTTTTAGAATTGCTTTTGTATGTTTCAATATTCAAAGTTTGACACTCCTGGAAATTTTAGAGTTTCTTCAAAATTATGTGTATCGAATGACAATTTTTCCCTGATTTTAATTATATACACCATATAATTATCATTCAAGTTCAAAAGAACTTTGATTTTGTAAGTTAAATAATTAACTAACCTGCAATAATAAACAAAAACCAGCAGCAACTTGAATCGCATGCTGAGGGCCAGTTTTTTCTGCATTTTTTTTCATTTTGATCTGTGGTGAGCCATTCAAAGGCTACTAGTATATTGGAAAAATTCCTACTTTGAAGGTCATGTCAACTTTAATATATATGTGAGAAAGTAAATACATTTCCAGGCAGGATATTGAATGGTGCTTGCGTGTGCACACACACACACACTCACACCATCCTTGGAGGACTGACATCATGAAAAGCTTTATAATTTTTGGTAACATCAGATAATTTTCCCCATTGGTTTTCATTGTGTGAACTTAACAGAATATCAGAAAAGAAACTACATTCTGCTAGTGGCTGATGGTGTTATGATGAAATAACCACAAGATGCTCAAGACCACAGAAGCAGCGGTTAAGCTGAATCAGTCTATTTCCATTCTTAAGTTATCGAATTCATGAGTGAATCAGCTCAAAGGTTAAATGTCTGCAATAAGTGGGCCCACTAATTACTTTTTGTCATTTTAAACATGGCAATTCAGCTTGCCAACTGTGGTCTATAAAGTTTCACGAAATCGTGTTGGAGCCTGTAACCCCACGTTGATGCCCAGGGGCTACAGCATCATCAGAACTCAATTGATAGGTAGAAAAGTTGGGAAAAGGAAAGAAGGGTTTGTCTGGATCTTAATTTTCCCCTTTCCAGCTTTCTTGTTATTAATTTAAGCATCATTATTGACTTAGGTATTTTTTTCATGGTTGCACTATGCTGAAAATACTTAAAAAAAAATAAATAGAAACCAATATGTAAAGAAAGTAGGATAGATACATGGCTTCCTGTAAGATAAAATGGAAAAACAGTCTCTAACAAGATACCACCACTAATTAGAACTCTGAAAATGTGAAAAAACCTAGACAAATTTTCAGATTCTAAACTCCTGAGATCCCCAAAATAAAAATCCTGTATTTTCTAATTTTCTAGATATCTAATAATTGCATTTAGTCCTAACATATTTTTATAACATTACTTTCATATCTTTATAAATAGTATTTCTTAAAGTTGTATTTTCCAATTCTTTTCTATTTATAAAAATATGGTTTTATGTGTATTGCATTTGTATTTTGTGATCTTGCTAAATTAACTTATTATTTCTGATAGTTGCTTTGTAGATTCCTATTTTT
Source organism: Otolemur garnettii (assembly GCF_000181295.1). Lineage (NCBI taxonomy): Eukaryota > Metazoa > Chordata > Mammalia > Primates > Galagidae > Otolemur > Otolemur garnettii. The sequence goes on along the minus strand of NW_003852397.1, from coordinate 596,533 downwards.
TTAATAATCATGTCATCAAGAACATTAATAGAAATAAGAAATTACATGTTCTTCTTTAGTTCTTGATTTTAGGAGATCAATTTTTACATTAAGTATAATATTATTTGTAAGGTTTTTGTAGCAGCACTTTGTCAGATTGAGGAAGTTTTCTTTAATTCCATCATTTGCTGAGAGGTTTTAACTGAGAATAGATTTTGAGTTGAAATGAATCCTTATTTTAGTATTGTTGGGTAGGTGTTGCCTTGAGTACTTTTCTGCATCCACTGAGATGGCTTACTTCATTCTAGCTGTATGGTGTGTTAGGTAGAATTCCAATATAGCTCCAAAATGTTTCAGGATGTGTCCATACCTTTTGCTAATTATCAAATCAAATCAAATGTAAGCGTTTCTATGATAGACTTTAAACAGAAGATCATCTAGCTGGGCCTGGCTAAGTAAACTCTTTAGATCTGAGTGTAGAGGCCAGAGACAGAGATGTCTCTGTGAGCATGATTTGATAAGAGAAAAATTGCCAGTCCCATGTGGGAGAATGTGGAGGTCTTATTAGTAAGAAACTTTGGGAGCCGTTTACTGCTAAGACCAGCCATGGCTGCCAGCCAGCAAGGAAGGGGGAGCTCAATCCTACACCCCCAAGGAACTGCATTGGTCAACAATCTTAATGAGCTTAGAAGTGGATTCTTCCCTAGAACCTCTGGATGAGAACTCAGACTTGCCAAAACCTTTATTTCTAACTCTGAGTCTCTGAACAGAAATCCCTACTAAGCCACATCTGCCTGCTGATACATAGATTTGTGAACTAAGACCCTATAATTTTGGTTCGAATACACATATGTATTTTAAACTAAGAGGAAAAATTTTGTTTATACTTATTCAGATATTAAAAATTTCCAATATTTTTCATTAGTATTTCAAGGCCTGAATTTCCCTCTGCTATCATTTTCAGCTAAAGCCCTTTTATTTATTTTTTAAAGCATTTCCTACATCAAAGCATAATGGGAAACAATTCTCCTTGTTTTTCTTTATTTCACCTTAATTCTAAAAAGATAGTTTGTTTAGCTAGATATGGAATTCTAAATTTACACTTTTTCTTTCTTTTTTTCTTACAGCACTTTAGAAATAATTTCTCTTGCCATCTGGCCAGAATGTTTTGTGAAAAATCAGTAGTCATTCAAATATTTGTTCCTTTTGTGCAGTATTTCAATGTTTTAGGACCATTTTCTCGCTGGTTTTCAATAATCTAATTTGTATATGTGTAGGTTGTCAGGGTTCCTGGGGCCCTGGACCAGGGTTGGGGGTCAACAAGGGAGATGATGCTGGGGAAATAATGAGACTATACAACTTCACATATACAGTCTGCTAAGGTGGAGAGGCGGACATTGATTCAGGCCAAGTGGTGGAATGGGACATTACGGCTACCCTCTGATTCCTTGGAAACCTTTTATTGATCTCTAAGACAAAGCATTTGTGAAAAAATCTAAAAGTGTCAAAATTGAAAGATAGGGAAAAAAAATGAATCCCACGTCCTCCAGAAGGATGGGTAGAAGATAAGGGTGGGTACAAGGTAATAAATTGTCAACCATGGCCAGATAACGCATTCAGAAAGGGAGAGGGGAAAACAACTTTCATCTGTGCAGGGCAGACAAACCAGCTTTCCTGATCTAACTGCCGATCAGGAATTCAAACAACCCACCTTCTGCTGCCCCACACTGGGATGGTGTCCTCCGGGGATGGCCTTCCTACACGCTTCACCCTGGATTCTGACCCCTGGCTAAGAGATCAATCAGCCTGTCCACCTCCCACAGTACGTATGTTCTTACTTACTCTGCTTGAGATGTATACTGAGGTTATTAAATCTGTGTCTTGACTGCTTAACCAAATTTGGGCAGTGTTCTATTATTTCTTCAAATTACTTTTTCTGCTCCATTCTCTCTTTTCTTTCTTTGAACCTCCAATTACATGTATATTTGAGCTTTCAGTTTGGGTCACGGTTATCTAAGGTTTTATCTATTTTCCCTCATTTTTTTTCCCTCTTATTCAGATGGCTAAATTCCATTGATTTATCACAAATTCCCCTTACTTTTTTCCCCCGTCATCACCATTCTGTTATTCCACTATTAAGTCCATCTGGTGTTTTTGCTTGTTTGTTTGATTGAGATGTGTTTTTCAGTTCCAAATTTAAATTTTGTTCATTTTAAGGTTTTTCTGTTTCTCTGGTGAAATGTGGTCTTTTTTATTATTAATATTAATTAGTTTCACTTGCTAAGTAGTATGATTATAATAGCTGGTCTAAAGTTCTTCCCTGGAAATTTTTCTATCTGCTGTTAATCTTGACATTAACCTCTATTAATTTTATTTCTCTTGAAAAGGCATGAATTTTCCTGGTTCTTCCTCTGTTGGGTAACTTTGTATTTTATCTTATATATTGTGACTGTTTTCTTGTGGATACTCTGGGTTCTGTTACAGTCCCCAGAACTGTGCTGACATTTTTGGTTTAACAGGCAATTTGCTTGGTTAGACTCAAATTGTAAATTTTTTCTCAATTTAGGACCACAAGCAAATTTAGTTCTCCCCTCAGTTTGCGTAAAGTCTGACTTATGAATGTGCAGTTGAGGGATTAGAAAGACCTGGGTCAAACTTATCCAGAGAATTTAATGTTTCCCTTCATTGCCTCATTCCTTCCTGGGATTTCCTCCTCACCCCCACGTCAGCCACGACTCTCTCAGAGTGCTGACTGCAACAAGCTTCTTTCCCAGGATCTTGATCTAGAAAGATGGCTGGTTTTCTACTGAAGTTTCAGCCACTCTGCACCCCCTTAAAATTATTGCTGCCCTCACAGAAAAGCTGCAAAGTAGAAAAATATGCTTTTATCATTGTTTCCTTCTAGTTTTGACTTACCTGTAGAATCTGCCTGCTTGTTCGAAATATCAACAGCCTATGATAGTGAAAGTTTGGGGCAGTCCCTGTGGCTCAAGAAGTAGGGCTCGAACCCATATGCTGGAGGTGGTGGGTTCAAACCCAGCCCTGGTCAAAAAAACAATAACAATGAATAAAAAGTACATAATTAACTTTATGTATTACAGAAGACATTTCATGATGCTTATTTTTAATATGTATGTATATATAATATTTTACTTAGTAAAAACAAGTAGCAGAATAAAAATTGTAATATTCTCATGAAATATAAATCATATAGTTTATAAAAAGTGCTTAATAGAATGTCAGACGTAACAAAGATATTCAACAGGGGATAGATCTTTATCGTTGGCCTCAAGTTGATAAAAATATAGTCATTATTTATTCATTTTTATCATAAATACAAGAAAGAAAATGTGGGATCCATTGTCATTGGAATATGGAGGGATGAGTGAATATTAGGGAAGCCAATTCAGATTTTAAAAGTCTGTTTAAATGTTCTCCATTAGTAGACTCCTGGAGAGAAGCTTGAAACTGTTCCACAAAAAAAACCAAAACCAAAACCAAAACCAAAACCAAAAAAACTCTGCAGCCCTCTAATTCTAGAATATTCTTTTTTGCTCTTCTACTTTACTAGAATTCTCTGTATCTTGCTTGTAGATGCAGCAAGTTTTTCAGTCATCTTTTCATATTTCCAAGTGTTTAATCTGCATCCTCACCTTTGGTTAATAAACATCAGGCACTTAGTCGTATTGTTATATACTCCCTACTTCCATGCCATTTTTAGTTTGATCTGCTTTCTCTGTAAGGTTTGATTGCCTGCTAACAAGGGAACAGACCCCATTGGAACGTTCTCTGTATATCACTGTTCTGTCTAGGGCTGGGCGATGTGGATGTCTGTGTGCCGGCACGTATGTGTACACAGGCTCTTCAGCTGATACCGCTTTAAAAAATATTTAATCCCTACATTCCAAGTCTTTGATTTTAGCTCTAAGCCCAGTCTCTAAAGGAAATGTCTAATTACCTGTGGGTATGAGAAATAAAATGACTTCATTCTGTATTATTCTGAGGAATACTCACTATAACGTTTTATCTAAATCAATATATTTTAAACCTAATGCACTGTAATCAAATCACTGCTCTACACAGTAAAGAATGGAATGGTCTTGGGACATGAAGCAGACTTGCTTCTGCAGAGGTCAGAAGCTGGCGAGGAAACATAAATTGTAAAGAGATTGTAAAAAGCCCACTGGCGTTGGGCCAGATATTACCCCTCGAATTAAAAGAGTAATTTAGAAATCAGGGCACTACTTTATTTATTTAACCGCTAGCTTACATAGGGATTTCAGATAGGGAGAAATATATTTTGATTAATTCTGCCCTTTTCAGAGGGAACCTGGCAGCTTTGTCCTTCACCAGCTGGAGTTTATGTAAGGCCTTATGGAGCAAGTCAGCCAACAGGGAGTTACAATAATCTAATCTTCATGGCTTGGATACGGCCTTGTGTGAGCAGCTTGCATAAGTAAAGCATTTTTTAGTTTCCCACTATGGGGCTAAAAACACAAAGGTATTGTGCTGGTTTGCCTTGTGTGACCAGACTTGTCTGAGAAAGTCGAGATCCTCATTTCCTCCTGTCTGCCTGACTTCTTGAATATTCTGGGTAAGGAAAATGCAATGGAAGCTGTTAAGATTAATGGTATCTCTCTAATTATGCAATAAACAACCATGGATTTCTGAATTTGGGAGAGTTGAGGTTAGCAGTTTTCCACTGAGTTTGATTCACCCTGACTGGCACAATTTATAATGAAATACAGACAAGCAGGTCCGTGCTGGTTATATAGGATTTAGCCTTAATTATTTTGATTTTATGCAGCTGCTTCCCTTAGTATCCTTACTTGGTTAAAAAAAATTTTCATTATGTATGTCTAATGTTAGCTTTCCTCTGAGAATTACACATAACTATATAAATTATCTCACGTGGGAAAGCCTTTAGAGTTGGGTTGATGCTGAGTTTACCCCGATCACCACCCTCACTCGTGTTAATTCCTGGAACAGTACCTATCACAACACTTCTTACCCAAAATATTCGTGTGGATCAGATGAAAATTTCATTATAAAGGCAAAACATTTTACTGCATGATGTTCACCGTGTAGAAAAATTTTATGACCATTTAACCACAACACATGACCTAGATCATTTGCTCCCCAGAAGAAATAAGATGATTTCCTGACAAGTCCACAGGTATTGTCT
>NW_003852397.1:583863-590742 GCF_000181295.1 Otolemur garnettii | reverse complement strand
CTGGGAGCAATAGCAACTTATTGTTAACTGGGGTTGTGACCCCAAAATTACCCTGTAGGGCTCTGATACGTGGGGTAGACCACAAAATGAGCTTATTTTGATTAGGCTAAGTGGCTAAGTAATTTTTTCCTCTCATACCTAATTTGAATTTCAGAACTTGACATGATTAAGAACATAATAAAAACCGACCCACAAAAACAAAACGCCTCATCATCACATCGAGAATGAGAGCAAAATATAAAACCAAACCAAACCAAACCAGGGGAATGGGGACATTGTACAGGAAAAGGGAAATGACCTGCTGTGACGACCTCTGTCCTTCCTCAACTCCCTGACCTCAAGGGCCACACTCCCACCTCTCTTCAGTCAGTTCAATTGGCGCATCTGCAGAACTGACCTGGGAAGAAAACCTCCTTGAACTTCCATTGCTTCCCTGTCTCCCTGTGCACACCTGGACTTCACTCCAGTCAAATCTCGCCTTCAAATCTTCCATTTTCTTTCAAAGTTAGATGTCACCCATCTTCATTCAGATCCAATTCCACCGTCTGTCCCTTCAACGACCTTGGTAATCATCTTCAACTTCCAATTGTCTCTGATCTGTTGATGTGACTTTCTCATTCAGAGCAATCGTATGACTCTTCTCGCCGAGGCTGAAGTTCCAGCTCCTGTGCAGAGTTTCAGAGGCCTCCCGAGCTGGCCCTTTCGACTTCCTCCAATTCTCTCCTTATTTCCCTTCTCACGCGTCCCCCACACCTTCTAGTTCCTCTGTTGTGTCCTGCCCTTTGTTACCGCTTAGCTTTTATGAAAGCTCTTTCTACGGCAGTATCATTTCCTTCCATCCCCTCCTCCTTCGGCTAACTCCCAAGAGACTTAACAAACTTGCCTGGCACTTTCAAGGTCAGAAAAATACCAACTTCTTCTATGTTTATTTTCTACATGGAAGAGACAGTTTGCTTCATTAATTTTAATGAAGAGGAAATCAGCATAAATTCCGCAGATTAACAATAGTCTGTAAATTTGCTCTGATGAACAGTGTATTTATTATACAACATATTTTCCATATATTTTTCTTTGTTGTTCTGCTTACCTTAAATATGTAGGAGAAATGGGACTTTTTGTTCATGGAAATTGCAGAAGTCACATTTCTGTAACCACAGGTGAATAGATTCATAGAAAAATTGGGTCTTTTTCCTCTTATTTTTGTTGTATAATTTTTGAGATGCAAGTATTTCAGGTAGAATAAAATCACTGGTAGTACTTGCACTTTAATAAGATTATTGATGAGACATTTTCCATATACATATTTGTTTATGTATAGGCACAGAGGGTGCCAAAAATGAATACACATTTTAAGAAAGGAAAAAATCGTATTAAAATTGTAGTACTCGGCATATACTGCTAATATAGGTTATCTTACATATTGTTTCTTTTTCCTCTTATAATTGCAGAAGTCAAACGTGACTTGGAAATTTTATTTATTATCCAACTTTATGGCTATGATTTCAAGCGGATACAAATAAGTTTAGTTGTAGGAGTGAATTGCTGAAGTTTAGAGAGAAGTTTCTGCAATGGATGAAAATATTGCTGCCTAAGGCCTTTTAGAAATCTTTAGTACTTTCCCAAGAGGTTATGTGATAGCAACTATATCTTTATCTTACTCTCCGTCTGAATCTATATCTATATCTTCAGGTATACCATCTATCTCTCTCTTTCTGTCTCTGTTTCTATCTACATCTTTATCTCTCTATCCTAGTAAGAGTGACAGACATGCTAATAGTGTGCCTTCCTAGGGGAGGATGTGACCTTGTTTACTCTGATGATACCACTGTGTATTACTTGAGTCTTTCCTTTCTGTAGACAACAATCTCTTTATGGTCAGTGAGTTTTATAATTAAATCTCTAACTCAGCCTCTGAACTATTTCTTGATTCCTCCTTGTATCATTTTTCCTCTAAACTAAGATTGCTGCAATAGCCTTTTAAGTAAATTCCCTACTCTGAGTAGCACACCTACATAATACATTTCACATTCCTCTGGGAGTTTTCTAGAACACTGGTATAATGGTATCACTCCAGTCTTTTAAAACCTTTAAAATCTTCTCCTTGCCTGAAGGATATGGCACCATCACCTTACCAGGAGTCTTAACAAGTTGGTGTCTGTCCAACTATTTCTCCTTAAGTGCAGCCAGCATTTCTTTAATGAATTCATTTCTTTAATGAATTACTATCGGTGGTAAGTACCTATGTTTATATAATTAGCACTACTTTAAGCCCCAGTGCATATTTAATCTCATTGGCAATGTCCTCCTCGGTCTCCCCGAGTAGAACTTAGAGTTTCCACTTCTGCTTTGTGACAGCACCTAGTTCCAGGTTTATTTATAATATCCGTTCTATTGCAATATGCTGGTTAGTTTGCCTTTTTGTATGCATTAATCCTCACAACCAAACTGAAATTTCCTTGAGAGCATGTTCATGTTATGAAGTTCTTCTTTGCCCGTTTCCTAATACAGAGCCTACTTTCATGCACTAGGTGATCATTAAGGGTTGGCTGAATGGAACAGAATAAAACATTCTGCATTTTTGTCTAATGCTTTTTTCTACATTATTAATTATCTTTAAGAAGATTATAATGGAAGAAAACAAATCCATAAAGAAAAAGAATCATTATACCCTCTGCCTCATTTTAAAAAGAAATACACCAGGAGCCAGAAACAATGGAATGACATAATCCCATAATAATATCAAGTGGCTCATGTGTATGTCCCTGGAGAACCTTGAGAAACAGTAGGTGCTTTAGTTGGAGTTCTTATTATTTCAAGTAAGAGTGACCTACTTAAAGTAAAACTCAGAGGGGTTTCATATAATTCAAGGGCAAGATCACCCAGACTCAGGAAAAAATTACAAAAAAGTCTATAATGCCTTCTCTATCACCTTCTATTGTGATAACCAAGCCCCCAGCCCTTGACCCCCTCCCTAAGACCAGTGGGGAACAAGCTCCCTATCCTTGAAAAGGAAACCTCTCCTAAAACCTTTTAGTTCCAGCCCTCTCAAGGGTGAAGAAGTTAGATTCTGGGAAGAAACTTGAAGATAAGAAAAGGAGGAAGGGAGGGGTGGATTCCAAATAAAGCCCCGGGTGAAAAGGTCCCAAGTTGTTTTCAGAAACTTACCCAATTTGTACCCCTGAACTATGTAACTTCTATGTTATGATTTGTGAGCTAATGTACCATAAGTTAACATGAACCTCCACCCTGAATTGTGTAACTCCCTATAATATACCCCATCTTATGATCATGAAGTAATGTACTTGTGATATATCTTGTGATTTATGAATCAATATGTACCTTCACCCTGCAACCCTGCTTTAACCTCTATGATTGGCTTCTGTATTGCACTAGCTTGCTGAGCATGCATGACTATGCAGAATAACAGTATAAAAAGGCATCTCACCTGCCACTGCAGGCTGCTTGCCTATATGGTGTCAGCCCCCCCACTCCCCCCGCAGCTGCACCTGCAGGTGTATCAAATTATCAATAAATTTCTAGTAATTAATTACATCTGAAGTGGGGTCATCCTTCTTGCAGCTGCTGTTTATTTCACTATTCATTTTTGTGTTTATGTTATTTTTTCATGATACAAATCTGATTTTTCTATTGTAATATGAATAACACCTCCCATTTAAGTTTAGAACAAGATTAAGTCTAGTATCAAATTTAAATTTCAAATATTTTTATGGGGAACAAAGTTGGCCTCCCTTCAACAAAATGCTAACCTCTTAACTGATTATGTTCAAGGGTGAAGAATGGGGCCGGGAATGGTGCCTGTAATCCTGGCACTCTGGGAGGCCATGGTTGGTATATTGCTTAACCTCAGGAATTCAAGACTAGTCTGACTGAGAAGGAGACCCTGTCTCAAACTAGCTAGGTGTTGTGGTGGGTGTGAAGGCTGAGCCAATGCCATTTTAATGACAGCCTCCGCTGCCATCTTAGGCCCAATGAGTCAGCAATGTGAGAACCGAGCCAACGCCATTTTAATGACGGCCAGTGCCACCATTTTTGGTCCAATGAGTCAGCATAATGTCCCCCACCCATCTCAAAGATAGCACCACCCCATGGCACGAAACCTATGCCCAATCATGAGCTAATGCCTAACCTGTAATCTGCCCGTGCCCCTAGCAACCAATCAAAATTGTACCCGTACTTTACCTCCCCTTCTTGTTTTCTGTACCCTATAAAAACTGTTCGTGGGACTCTTCCTCAGTGTGCTCACCAGGAGAGTCCAGGCCCGGGCCTAAATAAAGCTTGCCTCATGATCTTTACATCAGAATGTGTCTCGTACTAACTCTTGGGGGTTCGGGAAAAATCTAGGCACAACATGGGCACCTGTGGTCTGAGCTACTTGGAAGTGATACCAGAATTTTGTTCTTCAGTAGGTCCTTGGTCTCAGGTATTTGAAGAATGAACCCAGGGATCACAGATCGGTGGTAAGATAGCACTTTCATTAGAAGTTAGAAAGGAATACAGAAGAAGTGAAAAGCACCAGAGCTTCTGGAATGGAGAAAGAACTCCCTTGGGAGTCTCCACGTGGGCTCTTTTATCTAGGGGTCTTAAGTCTGGAGGATTACACATGGCTGACAGTTGGTCCTTTACAGTCTTTGTCCCTGAGAAGGGATTAGGGTGTGTGCTCCTACCCAAGGTGGAACCATCCAAAAAACCATCACACACTGCTTTGTTCATGATCTTATCAGAGGGTGTGTCCCGAAAAAGGTAGTCTGCTTGAGTCTGGAAATGGGGGTCTGACTTCTGAACTCACCTGAGCTTAGAGAATGGGGGTTCCCTGTCTTGCCCTGAGTGTTAGAATTCTATATCAGGAGGCTGAGGCAAGAGGATCACTTGAGCCCAAGAGTATGAGGTTGCTGTGAGCTATGACTTCACAGTACTCTACTGAGGGTGACAAAATGAGACTTTATCCTAAAAGAGAGAAAGAGAGGAGAATGGGTAAACATGTTTCAGTGATGGCTTGCTTCCAAAAAGGTAGAATTCCTGGGTGGCTACAAACTGAGGTTTGGAGAAGACTTGGACAAAAGACAGCTTCATTAAGATTATGATAAAGCCTTGTGTGTGTGTGTTTGTTTTTTTTTAACACAGACAAATAAATCTCATGACTATTTTCAGTGTTAAAACAGTAAACAAATATATGAGTCACCAAAATTTAATTAAACAAATGGAACTACTGCTCAGGTCTAAAAATGCACACATTCCTCCAACCATCTCTTGGTCCTTAAGATGTGTTAAGACTTTTCTACTTTTTCTTCTTATTTTCATGAAGGAACTTTCACTACTCTCCCAAAGAGAAGAGAGGATACTGGGAAATTAATCTGACTTCTTCACTTACTCTTCCCTCTTATGCTTCTCTTGGGCAAAGGGGTAACTTGCTTATTTGATGGATCCTGATTGGGGGGGGGATGGTAACTGCTGTCCCTTTGGTCTGTTTCTGAACAAAGCTGTGACCACTTCCCCTTGCTCCTGTTGTGATAAGTTCCAATCAGTGATGGGAGGGGAATGGTCCAGGGGTCAATAGAGGCAGGCTCTTGATGCTTCACAGATAAGAGGAAGATCCTCCCTCCAGTGGATTTAGGAAAAGGTAGATGTGGGTGGGCCATGTGTGTTAGAAATCTCATTTTCCCTGTGTGTCTTGGTTTCATTTTCTATTCCAATTTTGTTACATGGGTATTAAAAAACTATTTTTGCCCATTAATCTTAAATCATATCTGAATAAAGTCTGATACATTTAGCATCCATAAAACCCCAAACAAGGTACATGAACTACATAACCTTTTGAAACAGACCCAAATGTTCATATAGGAAATAAATGAACAAGTTTAATATATTCTTGTAGGACAACTTTTTCTACTTACAGAAGTGAAAGCTGTTGTTCACTGGTGATGAATTTATTTTTCATTTGACACGGGTTTGAGGGACAGGAATGAGACTTTGCTGCTGACTTTGACTAAAGCAGTACTGTTAAGAAAAAAAGAATCAGATTATTAAGAAAGCAAGCACTCTTACTCCCAGCAAAGGCACAGCTTCTGGGTTGTTATTTGGGGGGGGGGTTTGGGTAACTTTTTAGTATTTTTTGGTTTTATTTATTTTTAAAACTCTCAGGTTTCAGGTTTTATAGATAAGTGATTTTGGCCCAGTCTCCAGAGCTTCTTATTTAGTGAGTCTAGGGGCTTAAGAATTTGGAGGTAAATAATTGCTTTAACCTGGGTGGCACCTGTGGCTGAAGGAGTAGGCGCCAGCCCCACATATCAGGGGTGGCGGGTTCAAGATCAGCCCAGGCCAAAACTGCAAAATAATAATAATAATTTCTTTAACTTTATAATTCTGAATTTTTTTTGATCTTTAAATTATAAAGGAAAAGTGAGTTAGTTTTTAAATTTTAATTTCTCCCTGAAAATTAAAGTATGAGGGGGACTAATATTGTTGAAATTTGGGACCTATTGCTATGGCTATTACTGTATTTTTGCATATTATTACTATTGTATCTTTATGATGATATATGGACTCAATACATTATTTTGGGTGAGTTGTGTTTGAAAAGTCAGTGGGTATAATTTAAGATGGGAATAGGTCAGGGACCAGGCTCTTCCTTGGTTGGGTTCATTTAATTCATGTATGTCTCTGGTTCTCTCCAGAACCTGTTGAGGCCAGGCCAGTGTTCACCCGCAGAAGCAGAGTATGTGAAAGAGCAGTGGCTGGCCCTGGGGATGCCACCTGGGGTGGCCGCAGAACTGGTCATTGTGGGCCTTCTTTCCCAAGAGACCCGTAACTTTCATTAATTGTTGGGCCCATGGGTTGACAGAATTCTATTCCCTAAATCTC
>NW_003852397.1:582186-583342 GCF_000181295.1 Otolemur garnettii | reverse complement strand
CTCTCTCAGCCCGAAACAGCACTTGGCAAATTTTAACATGTCTTCATATGCCCCGGGGAGCTGGCTTTCCTGCAGACTCTCATTCAGTAGTCTGGGTTGGAGACTGAAATTCTACATTTCTGGAAAGCTCCTGATTGATGTTCACGCTGCTAGACCACAGGCAACCTTAGTAGTGCGGCCAGAACATTGTGGCTAATGTGTATGCAGCAGTGAATTATTTTGCAGACCTGTCTGTCTTTTGAACTCTCTTGGATATGGTGTCCTAAGGTCTCAACTTAGAATGTTAGTAAGTCTATTTGGGGGCACAGTTATAAGCAGTATTGCCCTAATCAGCTTTATAAATAATAAAGCTGCTGTTTTGATCACCATGTGTTTGACTCCTATACCTGTTCCTAGTAGAGTTGAAAGAGAGAGAGAGTGTGTGTGTGTATCTGTGTTAGCTGAAGACCAAGTCAGATCGGACAGACACAATGACTCTGTGGGGAACTAATTCCCAAATCTCATCTTCCTCACAGACAGCAGGGCTAATATTCAACAACTACTTCATCATCTTTTCTCAGTTAAAGGGTTTAAACAGAAAAGCACTCCCCCTCCCCCTGCACCAGCTAAAATTCTTGCTTGATGCTTCTCAGGCCAGCTTTAATGTGATCAATGTCTTTCCCTGCTTGAATCAGAGGAGAGAAATAAACACTTTGTAAGATTTTATAATTCCTTTAAGGAATAAGAGATTCCATCAAGAGAGAAATTCTGGGAGCACTGGAAGTGCAGGCCTGTGCTTTACCAGTTCATGGGGTCTCCGGGGCTCAATTGATTTGTGCCGGTGGTACAGATTTGAAGAATCCTAAAATACACAGAAAAGCAGGAAAAGTTTCACTAGAGTTTTGTGTATAAGAATTTGCCAGGCATGGGCATAACTGTACCTGAAGGCTCAAGGAAAGGATCTACTGTGGAGGAAAGAAGTTATTCTGTGAAACAAAAGGAAAGCATATTTCTCAATTTTTTTCAGAGAGGAGCTTGGCTTTGCATTTGGATGAGGGGTAGAGCTTTCTATGATTAGCTGCACCTTTCAGAAAATCTATAAAGGGAAATGCATTAGAGAGAAAATGAGCCACAATCTGGGGATTTCAATTGTACAATAGAGTTCTTTATTTTTTTT
>NW_003852397.1:559517-581707 GCF_000181295.1 Otolemur garnettii | reverse complement strand
TTATGAAAAAATGAGTCACAAGTTTGTAATGACATTTGTTTTGGGGTAAATGTGATGACTTATAAGCTACCCTTTATATTCATATATGTATTAATATTACTTACCATTTTATAATGTGTATGTATTACTTATATAACCATAAAAATAAGCTATTTTCATTGAATAAAATTGGAAGGCAGATCATCAAAAACAATTTTGTTAATCTACAAATTAGATAGCTTCTTCCAGAACAACTACACATCTAGTATAATTTACTTTTCATTTCTTAAACAGGGATTAGAATTCCTACCCCTATTGTTCATTAGTTTTTACCTCTATTTCTGGTTCTCTTGGGTTGTTCAAAATAGACTATGGGAAAACACCTGAGAATTGGGAACTAAAATTATTACAACCCGAATGTTAGTGAATTTGTGTTAGAAAAAAGGAAATATGTATACCTAGAGGTATTAAGGAACATTGCAAGCTGCTAAGTTTCTAAGGATTTGCTGTGTTTAGGGCAGAATCATATGTATTGCAAGAGCAAATGCAAATTAAAATGAAAGCCTTAAATTTCTAAAGTGAAGATAAGGGAAGAGACCCCTCTCCCCCCCACACACACCCCAATCTGAGCCTTTTCTTAAGGTATTTACTTCAGAATACTTAGAATTGTAAATTCTTTCTCTGTCACTTGGAAATGTGTGTTCAAATGATTTCAAATCCCTCATTAAGAGTGAAACAACTCCCTTGCAAGCTCTGAGAGTAGAGAATGCCTTTATCGAGAACTTGAGTGTGGTGGCTCACACCTGTAAATCCTGTCAATTTGGGAGGCTGAGGTGGGATCTTAAGAGTTCGAGACCAACATGAGGAAGAGTGATACTCTATCTCTACTAAAATTAGAAAAAAGTAGCTGGGCATTGTGGTGGGTCCCTGTAGTTCTAGCTATGTGGGAGGCTGAGGCAAGAGAATAGCCTGAGCCCCAAGAGTTTGAGATTGCTGAGATTGCTGTGAGCTAGCCTGATGCCACAGCACTCTACCCAGGGTGACAGAATGAAACAATGTCAAAAAAATAAAAAAAAAAAAAAAAGAACTTGGGAACCATATGCTTGAAACATAACCATTGAGGAAGATATTGCCCCTGTCTCCCAGATTCTGTGGGAGAACAGGGGCCAATCTTCTGCTCGTGCCTTGCGCCAGGTTGCTAAACTACCTCCTCTTACGAAGTTTTGAGAAGTTTATTTTCCCTTTGGATAAGGCTGGTTAGCTAATATAGTCACCCCAAGTACTGTAGAGCTGAAGGAGGAGCATTTTCCCTTCATTCTCTGAAAGTTTCCTGAAAGTGAACTGACAAAAGGCAGAATTAGTAGGAAAATAAAAGTATATAAAATTTAAATAATTTGCATGAACATGGAGGAATCACAGACTGATGACTAAGTAACCCACGGAGGCCCAGATGTTTATATCCCCCTCATCACAGGGGGATGGGAGAAGAGGAGTAAATGATATCTGTGGGGCAGGAATGAGCCCAAAGGACAATGCCTTGGGATAAATTTCCTCTGAGGTCTGGGGGAGGTGGCAAGAAAGGGAGGGTCAAAACTTCACTGTGAGCAAAGGTTGTGGAATTGTGCACATATGGTCCCCAGGTCATCTCTCAGAGCTGCCCTCAGAAGGACAGATGAAAGTCTGGCTGAGGGTGGTGAGGCCTCGCAGGCTTTTCACTTCTCACTTGCTTAGTCTTTTCTGATTACTTGATGAGACTCCTAGGGAGGGAGTCACAGCTGAATTTCTTCTGCAAAGAAACCTTCTTAGGTAAGGAAATCATAGAGAAAGAGCCCTTCCTAGAGTTTGGGGTTGGCGTGGGGAGTGGATTAGAGAGAGAGATCTTGATTTTGAGATTTATTTTTGAGAACTTTCAATTTTCTTTAATTTAAAGCACTCATCTTACTCAAGAGCAATATTTTGGGGTATCATTTTCCAGACCCCGACACTAGCAGATGAATTTAGGATGAACTGCGTATGACAAATGCTGCCATCAAGTTCTCTTCCCTGAACTAGCTATTGTTTGTTTTTGAAACATATATGTTATGGGTTGTATTTGCTTGGTCGCATAGAAAGGTGAGTTTGTTTTTTTTTCTATCCTTGCAGATGTCTTGGCTGATTGCTTGTGATGCACTCATATTCTGGTTTAATGCTTATTGAGTAATAAAATTATTTTCTTCCTCTTCTAACTCTGTGGTTGGTTTTTCTGGGTTAAGATTTGATTTTGCTTTTAATTACATTTCGCCAAGAGTATGTGAAATAGATAATCATGTTCCTAAGGTTTTAGATTATTATGAATTCAATGGTATAGATTAAGAAAAGAAAAAGAAAAAAAGACATCTAAGAGATTTCAACATCATTTGTCAACTTGGTATTAATAATTTATTGTAAGAATATTCTTTTAATAGATCCTCTTTAAAATTAAACAGTTTTAATATAATGTATGTTTTGTGTTTGGTTATGTGAGTATTATTAACTTCATATCCTCATAGAGGAGGATCTATGTGTAGACTTTGTTTTTTTTTTTTTTTTTGGCCAGGGCTGGGTTTGAACCCACCACCTCTGGCATATGGGACTGGCACCTTATTCCTTTGAGCCACAGGTGCTGCCCCTGTGTGTAGACTTTAATGAAGAGCCCCAGTACCTCCAAGTTTATTTCCTCTTGTACCCCACATCCTTCTTGGTGTATGGGTAACTGAGACGGGATAAGAATCCTGTCCCTCTCATCCCCTCTTTGTTGCCTTCCTTTTTCTTCACCCTTCAATTCTTGCTAAATCAGCAAGACACAATCAATAGCAGGAGGGGGGAGGGAGACTGCTTAACAGTAGTTTAGGGAAGTTACTAAGGCTTAACAATAGGTTAGGAGTAGGTAAAATAGACAACAGAAAGATTAATAAATGATAAATGGTAGAAAGCATTAGACATTAAGTATAGTATAAGTGTGTAAGAAATCATCCTAAACTGTTTACTGTTTAATGAAATGTTAAAGGAGACAGAAAAAAAAAAAGGCGAGGGGAAGCAGAGATAGTGGAACTGAGACATCTGAGCTGCAGAAGCTAGTCCACATTTTTCGAATTTGCCCCCCATGACCCCCCACATTACTGAGAAGCCCAACCAGACATGGTGGCTAGAAAGATATTGTCAGAAGGAATGACTAACCAATGTGACTGGATGTCTGTGATTATTTTTATCATATACCCTGTAAGCATTTAAACAATACCTGCCTCTGCAATTTTCTAATCACACAAACTCACCCAAGATTGCATCCGCCCACATTATAGAAGCTGAACTCTACGGGTGGTGGTCTGGGCTGCTCTCCATATTGAAGGAATAGCTGGCCGTTTGGTCTTTTCTTTAATAAAGACTTCCTAATTGGCACTATATTAATTGACTTTGGGTCTTGATATCCTATAACATAACGTATTATCTAATAAATTTTAAGAAATATTTTCAAAATAGTCTAATTACTGTAGCATTGTTTTCTTACTTCCCATATCTGTAACTGTTTGCTATAAACTTATTCTAAAAATAATCTTTGCCGTAAATGCTGTAATTTAGATTCAGATACAGATATGCTTTCTATGTTTGAGATGCAGTATTCCTCAGGCCACCCTCCCTAGCCCATGGCCTTTGAGGCTTTAATAGTAGCAAGAATCATACTTTATCGGATTTCGATATTTTTGTCTGGTTGTCTAGTCCCAGGTATACTTTGTATGATCCATTTGATGGCAGTGTATTTTCTTCTTAGCAATATGGGTCTAAAAGAAAAGTGGTGAAAAATTAATAGTAACTGTAATCATTCCCAAAGTAGGAAGAAGGATTAAATAAGTGGTAAGTTCATTTTGTGGGGTTGCATGTTTGTCCTGTTGTGAAAGAGTGCAACATTTCTTTCCTAAAATAAAAATAAAGCTCTTGGAATTGATGTTGTTACTATGGAAAAATGTTGACAAGAAGACTGAACTCACCTGAAACAAATAATTCTGAAATCGATGTGCAGGGACCACAGCAATCACTTTGAAAAGGAAAAATTATGCATAAATCTATGTATATGTAAAAGATCCAAGATAAGGGTGTCCTTCACATGTAAAGTAATAAGTGTTCTGTATGAGATCCATTATCTAATGTTCAGTCTTTATAATAAACAACAGGGAAACCGTGTGTGTAACGTGAAAGGATATAAAGGTGATTTAAGAAATTTAAGCAAAATTAAAGGAAGAGACATATTTTAATGCAGGGGAGAGATAAGATCTCTGATTATATTTGCCTGGATTAATTTCTGAAGTTTTGGAGGCCTGTGTGCTGTCTATAGGGAGGGAATGTTTGCCTTCCTCAGGCAAAATTTTATGAAAACAAAGACATCTCTAAACAGCTGCCCGGTTTTGGACTGCTGCTGACCAATATTAGGAAAGGGCTGTTGTTCTTAATCGGAACAGACACTAATCTCCCCCTTTCTCATGCAAATTATTACTTCTAAGGGCTCTTTGAGTCTTACTGCAGCCAAGAATTGGTTCCAATGTATGGGGTTGCTAGGAAACACCCTTCTTTGAATGTGAGTGAGAAGATACTTTTCCTTCACAGCACACATATTTTAGGATATTAAGTTTAAGATGATGTGTAAATTAAGCATTTTCATAAAATCAGAGATAAAAGGTTTTGGTTCCTCAGCGGATGTAGTTACATAAACAAATCGCTGGCTTAACTTTTAACCTAACATTTCAGCATTTCATTATTGAAGAAATAAAATTTCCGCTACATGGTAGTGGTTTTGCTGTGTATCCACAAATATGAAAGGATATTAATTAACATGTTGTTAGAGTGTAAGAGATTTTAATAGCCTAACTGGAAGGGTGCCCACATGTCCCTGGAAAATTATAAGCAGCAATTCAAAAGTTATAACTGATAACCAGATGGATAAGTATGGCGTTAATGTTATTTCTTCTGGGACCAGAATGTCAAAATGAATGTCTAATTAGGCTACTGAACAACTTTCAGGAACACAAAGCAAAAATAAATCAGGGAGCAGTTTTAAGAACAATAAGAATGGACTAAAACCTTCTTAATATTAATAAACATGTTAAAGGAGTGAATATTTGGAATTAATCAAAGACAAATATAATACTAATAAATTTATTTTAATAAGGGAAATTTATTTGAAATGCATTAGATATTTTAAGCTGATATATAAATTGATGAAACACCATGGCTACAAATTGCATAAAGCCAAAAATATTTTTATAAAGCTAGAACGACTGGCTAAGCAATCAGAGTCATTTTGCTTGAAAAAATATACTTTTGATGTTTCTTTGAATCCTATAAAAGAAGCATTTATTTGAAATTTATATCATTAAATATTTATTACTTGCTGTAGGAATAGAAGTGAATTAAAACTCTACTTAAAGGTCACTGATGACTGAGAAAGCCTAGAATTAGGGCTCAAAAACCTATAATTTTGCAGAATAATTTTGGGAATTTCCGATGTGTGTGTGTTGGCATGTGCAATTATTATTTTTCAAGAACTGTATTCTGGATTCTTCTCTTCTTGATTTTAATTATCTTTAAGACTAAAGGTAAAATAGATCAATAACACACATGTGCATTACCAGTTTTAAATGATCAATTAAAACATTTTAAGATAATAAACAAGTATGTTTTATTGTTTCAGGACACAGTTTATAGAACCATTTCTCTTATAATGGAGAGTCTGAGATACAGATACACAAATGTGTATCTAGACAGGTGGACATTTTTTAATCGATAATGATCTCCAAAAAGGAATTTCCAAGATGAGAAAAAGGAAATGAGATTTTTTTTTTTTTTTGAGACAGAGCCTGAAGCTGTCCCCCTGGGTAGAGTGCCATGGCATCACAACTCACAGCAACTTCCAACTCCTGGGCTCAAGTGAGTCTCCTGCCTCAGCCTCCCAAGTAGCTGGGACCACAGGCACCTGCCACAACGCCCGGCTGCTTTTTGGTTGCAGCCATCATTGTTGTTTTGGTGGGCCTAGGCTGAATTCGAACCTGCCACCTTAGGTGTACGTGGCTGGCGCCTTAGCCACTTGAGCCACAGGTGCCCAGCCAGGAAATAAGATTTTTTATTCTTTGGAGACTTCCACAAGAGATGGTCAGAACATTTGGTTGTCAGTCAGTTTTGTGGCCCAAGGCTTAGCCTGTAGGATCATTCAGAATTGGATTTAAATCCACGGTCAACCAATTAATGCCATTAGGCCTTTGAGAAAGTAGTTTTCTGTCAAATAACCATTTCCTCATTAAAAATTGGGCAAGTATTTTCTCTGCCATAGAGATCCCATAAAAGTTAAGTGAAAAATCAACATAAAACACTTAGGAAATTTTTTATCTTGTGGTAAGCATGTGAAATTGTTTATCTCATAGTAATTATAATAGTTAGGGTTAAGTTATCAGTCAAACATGAAAATATCTGGTAAGTTGGGTAAGCATTATTTTCAAAGCATTATTTTTCATATTTTTTCAAAGCATTATTTTTTTCTCAATTGTTTTTATCCATAGCTAGTTATTTTTTAAAGTTTACCATTTTTTGCCATGTGTAATGTGCTCCTCTGTATAATGCACACCCACATTTTTGGCCTAAATGTTCAGGAAAAAAAAAATCTTTCATTTTAATTTTCTAACTTGAATTTTTATCTGTTTATATTTAGTAATTGTTTTTTGTATTACTACATGTAAAAGAATTTTTACTGTTTATTTTTTAACATATTACAGTACAAGAAATTTTATATTACAAATGATTAAAAAATATAAGAACAGAGACAAGTTATAAGAAAATTCATGGCATCAAAGTTGTTACTGGTAACAAATTTGCGATATTTGTGGGTCATGGAAGGCCAAGATCTCTTCATTACTGTCAATACCAAATTATCAAGGTGTCATCTTCTTCAGTATCTACACTACCAGTCTCTACTGAAGAGTCACTTTCCCCACCCAGGTAAATTCCATCATCCTTAGTTCCTTCTGTAGCATTCCTGATGCTGCATTGTTTAAAATAATTTCACAACCACTACCCTCTTGACACCATTCCACAATCTTTAGCATTCACAAACTTGGGTGATAGATGCTTTCTTGATCCTGCCTATATGTGTTAAATCCTTATTAGCTGACCATATCCACGACAACCAGTTTTTCTCCATTAGGGCCTCCAAGGGCTTGTTTACTGATAAAACAAGAGGCTGCAGTTGGCTGCTTAGCTTACCACATATCACAGCAAGTTTGGTTGTTTCTTTCTTTGTTTGTTTGTTTTTGAGACAGAACCTCAAGCTATCCCCCTGGGTAGAGTGCCATAGCATCACAGCTCACAGCAACCTCCAATTCCTGGGCTCAAGCGAGTCTCCTGCCTCAGCCTCCCAAGCAGCTGGGACCACAGGCACCTGCCACAAAGCCCGGCTATTTTTTTTTTTTTTTTGGTTGCAGCCATCATTGTTGTTTGGCTGGCCGGGCTGGGGATTCGAACTGGCCACCTTAGGTGTATGTGGCTGGCGCCTTAGCTGCCTGAGCCACGGGCGCCGAGCTGCAAGTTTGGTTTTCAAAAATTCACTACAGTTGCTTTTGTACTTTGTGTAACGTGATCTTTGGAGTGATCAAAAACAAGCAAAGCGACTTATTTAAGTAATCCTCCAGACTTCATTACCAGACTTTGTTAAACAGATTTTCATTTCTTCTCTCTTCATCCATTCTTTTTCATGCATGTGGACAGTAACTCTACTTGGAATCTTTTCTTTTGGAAATATTTTTCTTTTAAAGATAAACATAGGTGGTAGCTTTGTCCCACCCGCATAGCAGGCTGGAACAACAGGGAAATGTGTTTTCTGGTGTCCACTAGTTTCAACAGCTATGGTCACTGATCCTTCGATATCCACAGTTCTATTGGACGGCACATCAAATGTGAGCAGGACCTCGCCCACACTGGTGATTTGGGGCAGCTCAGAGTTCTAAGTCTTTTGAAGATTGATAACAAATAATTAAATTTCAAAACTTGATTCTCATATGCTGCAGGAAAGTTTGGGGCAAGTTGTGTTTGTGTCACACTCAAACCCTCCCTCTTCACAAAGTGAAAGCCCCGTTTTGTTTTTCTCATGCAATCCTTGCCCTCTCCTCTTGCACTACCTTGGTGGAAACAGAGATTCCAGTTTACGTTAAGGTGACCAGAGGTCCCGATTTTTAACAATTTGGCCTGCGTCCTGTGGCGTTTTTTAAAGTCCCGATTTTTGGAAGTAGTCCAGTTCAAAAATGGCGGTGGCTGTGTTCGGGCTTTCTGGGCGGTTGGGTCGGTTCTGCGCACAGCTGGGTGGCCCATATCGAGTGGTGCCCATGGCGAGGTGGGCTCAGCTTGCATGTGGAGGGCCCTCACCTTCTTGTCACCCTTCCCGGGGTGGGAGTGAGTATGCTGAATGTCTACTTGAAATCCTGCCACGGAGAAAGCTAGAGACCTGAGTTCATCCCTTGCTCCCATCTTTGCATCAGGACCAAGCCCTTTCCCTGGGGAGATGGTAACTGTACTATTCCACAACCCTCACGTGAATCTGCTTCCAACTGGTTATGAAGATGAACAAAGAGAACCTAGACCACTACCCAGACATTGGGGACCAGGGCATCAGTTTGGACCATGACTCTGCATGTGGACCAGAGAAAGTGTACGGGACCTTAAGCTCACCTTCTTTTATATGATTACTAGTCTTACATCCCTTTACTTATGGCAGGAGATGGCTTAAATAAATAAACTAAGATTGGTCAAAAAAAAAAAAAAAAAAAGAACACCCGCCTTCCTCCCCACCCCACTCCGTCAATGGTGTCCCGCTTTACCAATGTTAAAATCTAGTCACCTTAGTTTACGCTGCTCTGGAATCCAGGTCTTCACCTCTTTCTCCACCTGTGGCCACTTGGGAGGTTTCTCTCTGAGTGCCTCCTTTTGTTTGGGGCTCTGAAGAGAGTTTTTTTTCCAGTTGTGTCCACTTTCTAATGACACTCTATGTGGGAGGAGGTCCAAGTGTCTCTCCAGCAGCTCTGCTGCCATCTCTTTAGCATATTCAATAACTGTTAAAGCTCGCAGTGTAGGAAAACTGTTTTGACATTTTCCGAGGGATTTTCCAATAATTTTTGTAAAAATATCAGCTAGATTGCTAGCTTCTGCTCAAAATGTATGAAGAGAAATATGTCTATCTTCATTGGCTGAACATGCTTTCACTGCAAGTTCATTGTAAGTTCAACAACATTCCAGGACATTATTTTGCATTCAGATGTTGTTCTTGCTTTCTCGAGTTACATTTTTAATACATAAGCATAAATAAAGAATTAAAAGCGTCTATATAGATATGGAGTAGTACTGACCTGGTATAATTTATGTCCTTATTTTTCCCTCCAAAATGGTGGCAATAAAATGAGCATTGTATATGGCAAAATGTGGTATGCTGTTTTTCTATTATAACTGTCAGTTTCTTGTTCATATCCTTACATATTAGGTTTCCCTTAATGTGGAAAAGAACTAGCTGCAAAACCTGAGTGTCGTCACTTTTACATAAACCCGTACATGAAGTAAGCCAGAATATTTGGCAAAATCATTCTTCCCTTTCTTATTAGGAATGGAGTCTGTTAGCAGCTTACAACTTTCCTTTCTGCCTTTCCTTCTGCTCTTGAGAAGACAATATCTCTATTCAAAATAAATTAACTGTCTATTTATGATATACGTTTCAGTCCTAGGTAGTTCATCTTGTATAGATTTAGACTAAATACCAATCAGTTTTAATAACATAGATTTTGGGAAAGAAATATCATTAGCTAAAGTAAAAATTATGAACTTGCTTTTAACTTTCCAGAATGGTTTCAGGTTTCCAGTGTTTTCTGTCAGCGTAGGAGACCAGGGGACAGTCTGAGATGGGATGTGGGGGCCTGCAGAGCAGGTGCCTGTGATAAAGTAAACATCCCTCAGGCAGGAGCTAACTAGGGGGGCTGATGCCAGCAGCAAGAACTGGCTTCTCCTAGCTTGTCAGCTGTCACCACACTTGATCTCTGGCTAATGATAGTATAATTTACATTATGGTTTTAAAATTTCTCCACCCTGGATATCACCATGACAGTCTGAAACGACCACAGGAAGCATAAAAATGGGAGGGAACCCAATTCTAGGAATTACTCCCTAAATTCTTAGTAAAAGCCACTCACTTAACCTTGAATCTTCCTCCCCTTAACCAGTAAGACTTCAAAAGATCAAAAACCACTTCTTCCTGGTGCAGCTGGTCTTTTTCTGCATGCCCAATCTCTTTCTGAGAGAGTGTACATTCACTTTCAATTAAAAAAAACAAAAACACACAAACAAACAAAAAACAACCCTGCTTGCTTAGCTTATGTGGTGTGACCGGAAGTTCTTTTCCCTAAGAGATCACCAAGAACCTGGGGGAAAAGCCTTCCATTCAGACGACACGAACCTTTCCCTGAATGTTATGAAGCAATGTGTGAGAATTAAATGTTAACGTGAACTTTTCTGTATGAAAATATTTCTTGAGACCCAATAACAACATCTGTTACTAGCTTTGTAGTATTTTAACAGTAATGATGACATCATTAGCATTCTTTTCAGGGACTAATGGTATTTGTTAGAATCTAAGAAGACAGAAGACACAAGAGAGGAAACAGTCTGATGCTCTTTAAGGGTTGATGAATGGATCAGCTCAGGTCCTCTAAGAAAAACACAGTGAAATGGGATAAGACACACAGGAGATTTATTTGACGTAAATTCTTGTGAAGTATCAGGAGGTAGCACGGAAAGCCTTCAACCCGGGGTACAGGCCTGACCCCTGTGTAATGAGAACAAGAAGGAAAATTGGGCAGCAAGAGCTTCAGACAGAAGTAGAGTTGTCAGAAAGAATCAGCCAGACTGAAGAGCAGTTCCAAAAAAAGTGCCATTATAGAAGCGATCGGCTGTACAAGTTCTGCCCTGCTCAGTCGCTGTCTGGGAGCAACTCAGGAAACACGGCAGTTGGGAGGCTCCCAGCAGCACATCTCATCCAGTAAAGGGTGATCTGAGCACTTGGTGAACCACTCCAGTGAGTCTCCACTTAAACTTCTCTCAACTTCCATCGCAGAATTCAGTAACCAGCCAGTAACATTCACTCCCAAAAGCCTGCTGCTTAGAGAGAAGCACTGCTTCACATACACCACGGGTTCTTTTTGTTTCAATATCCCAGCTTGTAGGAATTTTCTCAAGCATTTGCAGTTGATTCTTTTCCAGAGATGAATATTTTTAAAATTATATGGGTTTATACTAAGGTGACCAGATTTTAACATTGGTAAAGCAGGACACCATTGATGGGGGTCGGGGAGGGTTTTATTAATTTAAAATTTGGTCTATATGGAGCAACACAAATTTTCATAGAACACAAAAATAGTATTGTAATATATATTTTTAAATTTCAACACAAGTACAATTTACAAATATAATACATTAAAAAATTATGTCTAGTATTATTTGATTCTTTGGCATATTTCTTATTTGAGTGGATTTTTTTTAGTAGATTGCTGTCGTTGTTTAAAAGGTCATGAAATTTTTCACAAGAATTTGTTAAATTATATTTCACACATAAAATGGCTTTCAAAGTCTCAACACTTAATTGTGATTTTTCTGATGTCCACACTTTATTTACTGTAGAAAAAAACACGTTCAGTCACAGCATTAGTTCCTGGTAAGGACAGCGCATATCCAATTTTTAGTGCATTATTGTATGGAACATGGTTTGTTTCAAAATGATGAAATATTTCTAACCATTTGTTCTCTATTGTGATTTTTGCTGATGCCCAAGATTTAACCTTTTCCTTATCGATATATTTTTTTAATAATGATACCTCGTAAGTCATAAGTGTCACTTTCAAGGCCAGCACTAGACTTTTTGCGGCCACTATAAAACATAAATAATATGAGTACTGTCTTCTAAATTCATGAAATAAATAAATAAATTACTTACCTAAATTATTTGAATAGCTGATTTGTTGACATCACTTGTTTAACTAGCACTAGCTTGCAGTACAATGTGTATCGTCTGAGAGACAGTTACAAAATGTTTTCCTTATTGCCACTGCCAAAAAATGACATTATTCATTAAGTCCAAACAATGGTGGTTGAATTCTAACAACTGACCAAAAATGCGAACTTTGATAAGCAGTTCTCAACAATTATTTGTTATTATTAAAGTTTAACATTATAAAATTAACAAAAATAATATAAAACTCATATCCTGGTGAATTAGCCATAAGGCAGCCGAAAACCTTCTATCCCCTTCCCATTCTCCCGCCTTCCCTAGCTTGTCGTGCATTCTTTCCAAAAATGGGGACTTTTTAAAAGCGCCACGGGACACAGGACAAATTGTTAAAAATTAGGACTGTCCTGCCAAAAGCGGACTTCTGGTCACCTTGGTTTATACCATCACTCCCTTTTGCTGGTTGATGTCCTAAAGGATCGTATTCTTTTCTTTTTGGTAAATCTGAGTATGATCTTTGAATTCTTCTCAATATGAGAAATCCGTTAGATAATACCAATTAGATTCGGTGTATAAGAAGAAATCGATGAGCTGTTGTCACACCAGATACTCTAAAATATCATCTAGTCCTTAATGCAGTTCACCAAGTGGAGAGACCTACACAGAACCCTTACACTTCCTTTCTTTCTTTCTTTCTTTCTTTTTTTTTTTATTTTGGCTGGGGCTGGGTTTGAACCCACCATCTCGGGCATATGGGGCCGGTGCCTTACGCCTTTGAGCCACAGGTGCCGCCCCCACTTCCTTTCTTTATTGATTGGGTGGATGCATGGATAGCTGGAAAGATTCATGTACTTATTGACTGATGCAAATGGTTAAGGATGTAGTAATTAGCACATAACAAGTCACCTGTCCTCTCAGAGTCCAGCAGAGAATAAAGACTAGCAAACTGGTCTCGACAATACAAAGTGACAGGCACCAGACTACACAAGTACAAGAGCATGTGTACATAGATACATACGGCAGGCAAGTGGCACAAATCATGGCACCTGGGAAGATTTCCAGGAGAAAGTAACTTCTAACATAAATATTAAAGTTAATCTCCGTCATACAAAGGCACTTGGGATCGGGGTTATTTTAAGCAGAAGAAACTGCAAGTTTCTCAACTGAATAACTCAATATAAAAATGAATAAGACACACAACTTCTTATTTATTGGAAAATTTTTAAAAATCCTGTTTGTATCTTGTTTAAGCAGATACATGTACTTGTAAGTGGATGATTAGCAGAAAAAAAAACCACCATGCAGCAACAAGGAGAGGAATTTTTCTATTCAGTTATTTTAAAATTCATAGAATGACTGTGATAATATGGCAAAAATGACAGTAGCGGAATTGGAATCCTACGTAGAACTCTATTTTAATATAAAAGAAACAGACTTGAGGTTAAAAACCCAGATTTGCCTGTTAGCCTGCTGCTTCTTGAGGACCAGATCAATCACTCTCCCTAAGCATGGGTTTCAGTTTCCTCACTGATGATCTCACTGTGATTTTAAGAAAACTGCAAAGATGTACATACAGTGGCTTGTGAGCTTTTAGCTTTCTCTGCGTATCACGTTTTGCTTTTGTTATTTTAGCAATGTCCGGTGTTGCCTAACTTTGATCATGTATAAAAGTGTCAGATGCTAGAAGTAGGGGTACATTTAGCAAATTAATTCTGGATGGCATGCAATTTTTAAAATGTACATATGCTGAATTATTGGCTATCTTGTATTTTTAACTAGAAATCCTAGTTGGAGGGCAAGTAGTGGTGGAGAGAAGATAACACAATGATAAATGTGTGTAGAGAATTGACGATGGTGGCACCATGTACTTTTTGCTTGCTTCTTTTCCCCTTAAAAATGTATCCATGTGTACCAGAAAACTTAGAACAAGAAATATCAGTGGAAAGAAACAAATTGCCTAATCCTTGTTAGCATTTTTATGTATTATCCAAGTACATGTGAGTATATGTGTGTAGCTATATAAATGCATAACAAATGGAATGACCAGGCTATACATACTTACACATAGTTATATAAAGTGAAATTCTTTTAATTTAACAATATATCTTAAATCTCTATGTCAACAAACTAAGGTTTGCAACATAGTTTTTATAGCCTTCAATTTTTATCATATTGTTTAGAAGATTTAACTGATCAAAACTTCCATAATTACAGAGGCTTTAATTGATTGAAGAAATTTGCTAAAGCTGCATATTTACTTTGATATTTATCAAAAAAAATCTTTGTAGGCACATTCTTTTGTATGGGAGGCAGAACTTCGCCTCTACTCTCTTAGGGTTTTCTCTTCTCTTTTCTTTTCTTTTTTTTTTGCTAGGCTCAAGAATTACATTGACACATGAACAAAGAGGAGTGAATTGTGAAAATGTTCTAAGGCAAAGGGGCTTGGCCTAGAATAGTTAATTGGGTAGAGAAGTGCTGGAAGATAGGGTTATTTGTACAGAATTCCCTGGGCCTCAACTTCCTGTCTTCAATGTAAGAATGGAACTGTTTTTTTTTTTTTTTTTTTTTTTTTTTCGTATAGAAAGGACATCTTTCACACACTGATTTCATCTCCTGCTTTTAAGAAACAGAAGGGTGATCTTGCACCTGCCGTTTTTTTTATTTTTAGTTTTTTCATTCAAGAGCCTTTAGCTCAAAACAGTCCTTATGTCAATGTGGTGTATTTGGGCATGGCGTGTTCTGAACTCCTCCAATTTTGATTTTCCCTGTAGAATAAATTCCTTAAAGTAAAATTACCTGCTAAAAGGAAAAATTATTTGGCTGGATTTTGATACACATGAATAATATTCATTCAAAAATATTTAAATTTTTAAATATTCAGCACTTTTAAATTTTCAGAAATCATACATAGACATAATTCTTATGCAGGCAAACAGTAATATGGTACCTTTGATGATTTCATAGGGAAAATGATGTTTGGTAGTTGTCATATACATTTTTTGATTATCAGCCAAATTTAATCACGTGATATATTTTGTTTTGCAAATTGGCTCACTTAATAGTCCTTCATTTCCCTCTTTCAGTCACCTTTCCTTAAAACAAAACCTGGCAAAATTCTATTTTCCAAATACAGCAGCAGGGGTGTGTACAACCCTTCTGTCAACAGCCCTGCATTTAGACTTTGTGTTTGTAGGTTCGTTGTTTCCCCTGCTCCAACAGTGTGTGGAGCTGCTGTTTCAGATCACTGGATTCCTGGGCGTCTGAGGGAAGTGGCAGAAGCTGGACTGTTATTTCTATTGGAATTCTCCCTTCCAGTAGCTGGGCTTTACTCCTGGCTGAGTCACTTCTGACTGAACACATTTGAGCCTGGTCTCTTATCCCTCTTGCAAATTCTGTAAACTTATCTCTATGCTAACAAATTCCTTTCCATTTATTCTAGCTGGACTAAACTCCACAATAGTCAAGTCTGAACAGTAAACTTTCCCATGTGCATTCACCATTTTTATTCTCCTGGCATTCATATATTATTATTAATGTGCCATTGCATTTTACCTATTAAAGGTTGCAACATTCCCCACCATCCATGTTAAACATGTTCTCAGTTCGTTGTTTGCCTATGTATGTATGCAACTCACTTCTAATAATAAACTAAACTAGAAATTTAGATGTCTTCCTTCAGACATATGTCAGTAGGTACCTACAGCCTCAAATCAATGCAATATTTTTATAATAGCACAAACTTAAGTTCAGACCAGTACGGTAAGATATCATCACGTATGCAGCAGAGCAGAAATGTGTACTCTTTAATTCACCTTTATTTAATGTACTCACTATCTCTGTATAGTTCTGAGCATATTAATGATAGGCCTTTCAGGTTTTCTTTTTCTTCAAAGAAAAAAGCTTATAGATATTAATATCTAGATGTTATTCTTAAAATTATAGCCATTACAAATCTTAAAAACAGATGATATACATTAAAATGTAGGGTTATAGAAAACATCTGAAATATAGCAAAACTTGTAGGAGCATTAGAAACAAAAAACAGAACATGATTACATAATTAATTTCTATCTCCTTATACACAGAAAAGGGAAACTCTCGTGATTGAAAAAAAAGGGACTCTTAAATGAATTAAAACTAAAAACATACACAGTAACTAAGCTATTTGAATAGAAAATTGCTCGTAAAATGTATCAGAGAAAATGAAAACAATCATAAAGGCTAATTTATACTTGTATAGAAGAGAGTTAATTAACAGGCCCAACTACGGTCTTTTGAAAGGTC
Organism: Otolemur garnettii; assembly: GCF_000181295.1. Taxonomy (NCBI): domain Eukaryota; kingdom Metazoa; phylum Chordata; class Mammalia; order Primates; family Galagidae; genus Otolemur; species Otolemur garnettii. The sequence continues at coordinate 565,413 of NW_003852397.1, read as the reverse complement.
TGCTTACAAAGTAAGCCCTCGGCCAGCATTTGGAACGTGGATGTTAAGAGGACTCCTACCATTCATTCCCTGATGAAATCATCTCATTAAGCTTAAACTGTACAAACAACATGGTTATGCTGAATACCTGCTTTCCTTTTGGGAGGCAGAGTTTTGGTACACCCCAGGCCGAGGGTGCCTACATAAGCAGCCTTCAGTAACAACCTTGGGTTCTGAGTCTCTAATGAGCTTCCCGGGTTGGTAACATTTCACACCTGTTGTCACAACTTGTTACTGAGGTAGTTAATTAAATGTTTCTTGTGTGGTTCCACTGAGATAGAACTCTGGAAGTTTGTGCCTGATTTTCCCCAGACTTTGCTCAAAGTTCCTTTCTCATTGCTGATTTTGCTTTGCATTTTTTTTTTTTTTTGCTATAATAAAGCAAATTGCTATGAATATGACTGAGTTTTGTGAGTCCTCCTAGCAAATGGGTGAACCTGGGGTAGCCTTGGGAGGCCCTGATATAATAATAATATCAATCAGTATTACATTTAATGCATTTGTTTACATAAGAAAAACATGGAGATATAATGACAGAGATGTAATCTAGGATAATAATAAAGTATTGTGTGTCAAATAATACAGCATAAAATATAAACCAGAAACTATAGTGTCCACTAAAAGTCATAAATAAAAATAAAACTCTAAAAGGAGATTTCAGTTAATCTCTTTAATATCTTAAACTCAAGCATATTGAAAGCAGATATATAGGAGATTTAACTAATAATAATAAAAGAATATGCATATATTGGCTACAATACTATGAAAACAAAGAATATACATTGATATAAAGTTCCATGAAGGAATTTCAGATTTCAAAATTGTATCATATTTCAAATTGTTTTCTGTACGTAGAGGTTTTTATCCATTTGTCTATCTTTGTGCAGCAACCACACTTTACTTTCCTATGGACACCTGTATAGTGCTTTTGTATTATTTTTTTCTTAAAATGTATCTTCTATAATCTTTTTCCATGTGCGCTTCTGTATTAGGAATCACTTTGCCAATATTCACAGAAATTAGGGCTAATTATTTTCTTTTAGCTGAACAGCATAGAAAATATAAATTAGGTTGGCATTTTTTAATACCAAATCTGTGTATTGAGATGTATATTCGGCCTTTAAATTTTTTAAAACTATATTGAATTTTGTATGCTGATCTTTTAAAAAATGAAATTAGAAATACATTGCACAAGCAGAAAAGTTCTAAAAATTGAGCAACATGACAGCTATATGATTTATTACAAATCAAGTACCCAGTGAACCTCAAACCAGGTCAAGAAACAGAATATTATCATTCCCCACAAGCCCCTCGGTACCACTTCCCAATTACTCCACAAATGAAACCGTGCTCCCTGTTTATACAGCAATCAGGACCTGCCTTTCTTTTATAAAATCACCACTGAAGCCTACATTATTAGGCACTAGGCTTTAGTCCTGCCCAGTTTGGAAATTCATATAAATTGAATTATAAACAATTTTTACTTTTGCGATCATTATTGTCTCTTATTTAGGGATAAGACTGTTAGGGCTCTTTCATATATTCTGGATTCAGACACTTTGTGATTTCTTTGCCTTGCACATAGTTTATCTCACACTGTTGTTTGTCTTTTTGCTCGTTCAACGGGATCTTTAATCAACCCATGGTATTAATTTTAATGTAATCCAATTTATAAGTTTGTTCTTTTGACATTTAGCATTTTTATATCCCATTTAACAAGTTATTTTCCTACCCAGAAGCCATGAGGCTAGTCTCTGATACTATCTTCTAGAAGTGTTACTGTTTTTATTTATCCAGCTAGATTATCTTTCTTTAAAGGAACATTCTTCCATTACACTTAATGTGTAATCCTGACATAATTGGGTTTAAATCTACTATGGTATTAAGTATTTTCTATTTGGTCTGCTTTTTTGAATATTTATCTCTTTCTGATTCCTTTTATATTGCTTATTTTATTTTTTTTTATTTTTTATTTTATTTATTTACTTTATTATTTAAGGTAATATTCCTTAAATATTACCATATGTTAATTTATAAATTATTCCTTATTTCTACTATTTTTATAGTTGTTACACTTGATTAGTGAAAGATTAAACATTTATTCTTGACATAGAGACATCTAATGTTAATGGGAACTTTTACTCTTTTCCAGACAATGGAAGCAGGTTGATATAATACATAAGTTATAGACATTTTCATTTTCTCTCAATAGATAAAAATGCTTTGCCACATTGTAGGCTGTTTCCCTCAGTAAGTCATGCCAGGTGGTGGAAACCCAGGAGTAGAATTCTGAGTCATTACTGTTTCTGATCTGGATCAGTAAGTTGCGATTTCAAATACATATAATCAGTATGTATTCCAAGTGATGGGGAGTGTTTAGAGAAATTCTCTTTAAATGATCCCACTATCTTTCCCAGAATCCCAGGGAATTTGTTTTTTATTATCTTAACTAAACTAATTCTTTAAAATACTAAATTTTGTAAATAAAAATGCTATATTAGTACTTTGAAAAGTAATTACTTGGATACATTGTTTAAAACTTAAAAATTTCTGGAAATAACTGATATATCCAATTGTGTCTTTAAAAACTTAGATTAATTTCAGAAAATAAGAAAATACTAGTGAGAAAAAGAAAAAAATGCTTTTTATAGAAGTAAGTAAATATTTGAAATTAAAACAGTCAGTATGGAGTAATACTTTTGATAGTACTGCTTACACAGAAGTCATTACATGCTGTTCTATATTTTGACAAGGAGAAAATCAACTCGTACTTAACATAACTTTGTTTAATGCTCCAACTAAAAAAAAAAATTGCATCTTTCTTCAACAAAATTATAATACTAACTTCATGAATAAAAATTTATTATTTTTACATTAAGAGCTAGTCAGCCTATTTTATTTATCCACTTTTCATTTCTCTTTAAATTACCATTTCTAGAAAGAAGTCATTATATACAATGTCTTATTCAACTGTTGATTAATAACAAACTAATACTGCTTCACATAGAACATACATATCTGATATATCATGACAACATTTTTTATCAACTACGGCCTCAACTAGTATTCATAACCCAGTTATCTTTCATTCCCTCTCTTTTATTACTTTTAATCATGGTGTTAAGCCCACACATTTCTTTTTGGTTAGATTAATTTGGTATATTTTCCTTCCAAGTTCATAGCATTGTAAACACAAGGTTCTTCTTCTGTCAACCCACGTTCAGAGACCCTGCTCTCCCGAAGGCCGTTGATTTGGCTTTTGCAAGGGTTCGCCAGAAAAGAACTGCTGAGATATGAATTTGATCCATTGTGTTATACTGCATGGTGATCAATTACCTGTCTGACTTGGCTCTGAACTTTGTATTTTCATGGAAATTTCTTTCTTGGCTATTCTTAGGTATGCTCTACTTCCTTCTTCCTCCACCAATCCGTACTCTTTATGCAGTTTAGAAGCTTAATAAATTAAACTCCAACATACACATTAGCTGCTGAAAACATTAATATACTACCAGTCACAATCAAAACCATTCCTGTAAACCTGGACTAGGAAATGCTGATTGCAGGGAACTTAATGGAAGCGTCCTACTTTCTGGAGTCATTTGTTTTGACGAGAGCCTGCGTGTAAATTCTGTGCAAAACACAGACAGCTATTATGCAGTTAATTATGCACAAAGTAAACATGTACAACTGCAAACAGCAAAATGCCACCTAATAATGGATAACTCCAGATTTATGGTATGCATGTCCAATCTGTAAAGGCTTCTAGTCATGAATCTAAAATGAATGGAACATTACCTAAATGATCCAGAATGAAGGATTTAATACATTGCTCTCCCCTTATTGCTACTTATTTCTTGTCAGCAGATTTTTCATTTTGCCTTAATTTATTGTACATAAACACTGTGCAAATGTTTGGGTCATATTTAAAAACATATGGCTTGTTCTTATGATTACTGGTTAGGCATTTTATGACAAATTACTTGTTAAGCAAATCACTTTCTTAATTATACAGGTCAACATATAATCACCATGCCCACATGTACTTGTTATGCAAAGCCCCACTAAGTAAACATACTGTGCATAATTCAGGGAATAAGCTTATGTATTGTCTCCAGTATGTGTGTCAGGGTTGCCTCCTGATTATTTTTATCAATGCGAATACATTTCTCTTCTGCTAGCATGGGGAATTTTCTGAAATCTGATACCAAATAAAATGTCTCACTTGATAGTTTTTTAATCTATCCCTTCAATGAAATTGATAATTGAATAGCTACTAAGTTCAAATACAACTATGTTTTATCAATGTATATAATTCATCTGTTTTTGTGTCCCTTTGCTGCAGGAAGCTAATATGATTTACAAAAATGTCCTAATGCAACAATGTAAGGATGAATTAGGGGAGTATCTCAGGGCAAAAAATAAAAATGAGAGAAATCAGATGTGTCATGACTACAGTTATTTCTCAAAATACATGCTGAGGACTTTTGAGATCTTGGCTTTGCATACTCTATTTTCATAGTCAAATGACACAGAAAAACAAATGGTTAATGACATACCAAGGCAAACCTATCCACTGCTTGGAGAAACACATTGTTCTTGGTTTGGAAACTGAAGAAATAGATCCTGTGCATCTTTTCAGATAAAACGTTCCTTAAAAAAATCCCAGCTGTAGCAATGTAGGTTTGTTTATTGTAACAAATGTACCACTCTGATGCGAGCTGCAGACCTTCAGGGAGCTTGCGGGTGTGCATGGATGAGCAAGTTCAATTTTGCTTTGAACCCCAAACTGCTCTAAAATATAAAGTGTATTAATTTCAAAAATCCCAAACAATGGTCTCATCATTAGTTCTCATGACAGATTATAGGCTGTTCTACATTTAAACCTTCAGTGTAAAAAGATACCACAATGCCAAGCTCACTGCTGCAAAAGCTGCCTCCTGGCGGCTCTAGGGAATATGATGGATATATAGTCGGCCAAAATATTAGCGAATGCTCCATTTACGTTATTTCAGACAATTGATACATATTCCACATACTGAGTGCCCTTGTGGAGTATTTAGTTGGGTATTAACTCAGGCCACCCAGCCATAAAGAATGATTTTACAACAGAAAAATTGGCTCAAGAATCTCTTGAGAGTAACTCATAGATAAGACGTGCTGAGATAGAGGAGATTAAAAAAATAGTTAGGAATGATGAGGAAGGAGTCCATGCGATGATGGAAAACAGATTGCTTTACTTGGCTTGCATACACTCTTTTTGCACCAGGGCATTTGTGAAATTGCAGTAAACCAAAGGCTAAGTGCTTCATTTACCTTGAGAAAAATGTTTAGGTAGCTGGATATGTGAGCTCACTGTGTCTTAAAACAAATTCTCTAAGCTCTACCTATTTATCACCTTTATTTCTTTTTAAAACGTTTGCATGATCATTTCACAAGGAGGAAAAAATATTATAGCAGATTTAAGATCTTGCTTAAATTACTATTGTCGTTTTTGTTATTTCATGTTATGACACTGGCATAAATGGATGCCGGTGTATAAGAGGTCAAAACATGAAATGAGTTACCATATTTGTGCAGCTCCAATTTCTATGCAAAGCATATGGCTTTTCTCTTCTTCTTGCCTCGATAATTACTCCCTTACCATTCCCCAAGGCTATTATTATTAGCTTTCTCTTCATATCATTTTTTTTTTTCCTGTGAGGTGCAGGGGGCTGTGATATCGTTATGTACTCTTTAAACAGTCTTCTGGCTTGATTGCACCGCTTATTTGTTTATTTTAAAAATCAGTTAAGTGTTTTCAAAAATTGAGTCTGATCAGAGCAAGTGAACAACATCAGAAATTTGCCAGAGCCTTAAC
>NW_003852397.1:554366-558642 GCF_000181295.1 Otolemur garnettii | reverse complement strand
ATTTTCCGGGCTCTGCATTGCTTTCTGTAGATACATATTTCCATCTGATATTTTCTTCTTCAGTATGGCTTATAGTATGTATCTGTTGGTGATGAAATCTTTCTGCTGTTAGATGTCTGGAAAAAATTGCAATTTTGCTTTACTTTTAATGGTATTTTTACTAGGTATAGAATTCTAGGTTGACAGGTTTTTGTTCCCCCTTTAAAAATTGTATTTCACCATCTCCTTTCTCACCCAAATTCTTGTTGATGACAGCTCCATTGTCATCCCTCTTTTGTTTTTCTGGATACAACATGTTTTTTTTCTGTTTCTAATATTTTCTCTTTATTATTAGTTTTGCTGTGCTGAGCTGCATTTTTTTGTTATTTGTGCTTGAATAACCTTGAATTTGAATTCAAGTTTATTTATCTTTTTTCACTACCTAAATTTTCATTAACCCCACTTATATTTCCTTCTCAGACATTGTAATTTCCATCTCTAGAAGTTTCATTTTATTCTTTCTATATCTTCAATGTCTGTATTTAACCTGGGACCTAGGGAGTAATAGCTATAATTGCTGTTTATGGTCCTCACCTACTCATTCCGACATCTGTATCAGTTCCTGATCAGTTTTGACTGGCTGAGTTTTCTTCTCATTATAGGTCATATTTTCATGTCTCTTTTCATACCTGGTAATTTTTAAAATTTAATTCCAGACAACATGATTGTATCTTGTTTGGTGCCGGTTATTTTTGTATTCCTATAAATTCCTAATTTCCTATAAATATCTTGCTTTCTGAGATTAGTTAGTGGAGCAAGACCTTTCTGAGCACTGTTCCACATGCCTCATGAACTTTCAATGCATCCTGTCTTCTGTACTGAACAGGTCCTAATCCATGTCCTATGTGAACAACATGTACCATGTTGCTAATCATTTTGGATGGTTCTTTCCTTGGTCTTAAGTAGTTTCCATAATATTTGAGCTGATCAGAATTCTGTTGCAGTTCTGATTATTCTGTTGAATAATAGAAAAAGGGTATCTGCAGATTTCTGGGGTTCTCTATGAAGCTTTCTTCTCTCTGGTACTCTGTCCTTAAAATTCCAGGTCTCCGTGGACACTTAGCTCCATCTTCTCCATTCAAGGACTGTGTCTGGATTCCAGCTGCTTGCATTATGCCTTGAGAATTTTCACCAGGCGGTAAATTGGAAGAATCATTTGTTTTATCTAATTTCTCTCTCTCTGAGAAATCACATCCTTTATTGTGTCATATCTACTACCTTAAAATGGGTGTTTCATGTATTTTTCTTTTTTCATTGTGCATCTAGGGGTAATTAAGAAAATGAAGTTAAATCCAGTCTCTGTTACTCCAGCATATCAGAGCAGAAATAAGTATATTTAATTTTATTTTTATATGATAGGTATTCAAAATGCTTTGAAAGATAAATTATTTTTTATTTCCATAGATATTGATAGATTTTTTTTTAAAGTTAAACAAATTCTGCCTTTATAAACAGTATATAAAAGTGCATTTTTCTGTATCACCACAAAATGTTGTGTCAATAATTTCAATCTGGTGAAAAGTTATTAATTTTTCATTAAAAAATTAGCATTTCTATTATTTAATTTGAACACAATTTCATATGCATGTTGGTTATCTGAATTTGTTCTTTCTTTAAATTGCTGAATTATATCTTTTCCAAACTTTTTTCTTTTGCTGCTGTACATGTTCTTATTAATTTATATTAGGAATTCATATTATGTCTTCAAAAAAAATCCTATCTATGATCTCTGTTGTTGATATTTCTCTCAAATATACTATTTACTTCCTGAATAACATTTTCTTATTAGTTTTTTCTTAAATTTTGCTTTAATTTAAAATATTTTCATCTTAATCAATTTTTAAATGGTTAATTCTTTTTCTTTTGTAACATCAGTGTTTTGTTGTATCTTGGTTATGGGGATCTTCTTCTCTGGATGATGCAGCTACTATTCTAGTATTCCTTGCAAGGTCTAAGATTATCTACATCAGAAACAGAGGATCTGAAACCAGAATTGCTATGTTCTTTCCATTTTATTTTATTTCTATTACTTGAATAATCATAAGCTAGTAATTAAAATATATTTTCAATTACTAAGAAAAGATACAAACTTTTCTTTAAAATTAAGAACATGTATCTATTATGTGTGCATTATTTTGAGAAACAAGGTGTGTTATTAACTGTCATCAGTAGACTTAGCAAATGAAATTCAGCACATTTCAGGAAACTTTGTCAATCAAATTTTATAAACCTATTGGAAATAGCTCTTCTTGAGAATGCAATTTGAGTGTATATTTCAGTACAGACGGTAGTGATAAAAGAAAATGTAAGGCTAAATAGTAGAAAATGTCATCAACTCTTTCGATAAATCGAAAAGATTTCATAGATGGCACGAGATGAAAGTTGATTGATGTGAAGTAATTTCTGAAACAATGTTTTCCTATAGGTTAGTCTACATTCAGCAGAATGATGACTTGCACTTCAGAGATGGATTTTATAATCATAGCTTTCTTGCATATCTAATTGAATAATCATACAGTAGTTCAAGATAAAAAGACCTGCTATTTTATTTTAGTTCTCACACCAAAAGAGTTTGAAATTTTGAAATTCATTTTATCATTTTGTACCTTTGGAGTTGTCCAAATTTCACTCAGTGGTATTCTTCCCTTTCCATCACAAAGAATCCAATGAAGGAAGGAGACATCCAATTAACCACTCACCTGACACCACAGCCTTCTCTTCAGAATGATATGTTAGTTTTGAGGTACGCTGAAGTTTGACTCTCTCATGACATTTTTCTATCAAACATTCAGGTGAGTTGCATTAAGGGCATTAATTTTCCTGCCAATCTCCTAAAACAGTGCTTCAGAAATGTCCAATAATATAGCAAATATTGTGAGAAGACCTGAACATACTGTTATGACATAAATGTTGTTATTCTGTCTGTCTACACTATTTTGGCCTGCAGCCCTATATAATAAGGATATTTTTTATTTGCTCTTTGTAAAGTTATCATGTTGTACCAATTTATAAATACAGAAAGGAAACATATAAGGGCAGTTAGATACTACATAAAAGCCAGTAATATTTTCATATTTTATCAAATACAACATTTTATCCAGGGTATTATAGTGTTTAGTATTCTGTATATCAAATAAACAAACAAACAAACCAAAAAACTCCAGAATTTTTCAAATTTGCTCATCATTCCATAGAATCCATGCAATGGCTTTCCTTTTCATAACAGTTTCATTAGTACTCACAACAATTTTGTGAGTTTCATCTTATTTCTTGAGATATGCGATAAGCTCCTTGGGACTTACGTTGATATTTATATGCCTCTTGCATCCCCCTGACTTGTGTATAGCTGCACATCTAACAGACACTCAAAAATATGTATTGATTTTTCTTTAACATTTAGAAATAGCCTCTAGGTGATAAGAAATTATTAAAATAAATTAATACCCTCCAAGATCATATATTAAAGAAGCAGGAGAAAATAGAAACACACAACCCATCTGCCCACATACACTTACACACAGAATAAAAGTAGAAGAAACACGTCACAAAAAGGTACAAAACAAACTGAGGATTTAGAAAACAGTTTGCAACTGAGTAAGTAAAATTAAGAAAGGCTCCATGAGGAAGTATAATTTAACATGGTTGTGGAGGTGTTTTATACCTGGACAGAAGAGAAAGCCATTTCATAAAGGAAAAAAAAAATTCAAAAGTTTGATGGTGCAGATCACATTCTTGGGGAAAGTCCTCAATTTTCATCAAAACATAGGGACCATTTATGAGACTATAGTTTCAAAAAATTAATTTCATAAGTACAATCACTAGTAAGCTGAGGAGTATGCATAAAAGTTGTTTTTAGATAGGTAGATGAGGTGACAAAAGTGACAATCATAAAAACACCCAGAAGTATGTTCTCAATAAAATGAGAACACTGAAGGAACCTAACAACCTAATCACATGACTGCTTTGACAGGCAACAGATCTGAACAGAGAAAACATTATTTTAAAAGATCCCAAAAATCTTCAGGAATGATTCATTAAGTTAAACAAGGGAACTCTTGCATCTAAAAAGACAGTAGTGATGACAGTAAATATGAATATGTAGTATAAAATGTCATAGACACTTTTAATACAGCTTCAAAGTCCATTGAATAAGGCTAAGAATGGACAAGGCTTGAAGGCCAGGTAAGCAACCAAAGAGACAATATGAAAAGATCAGAGTGACCCAGAGAAACGGAAA
>NW_003852397.1:499303-553783 GCF_000181295.1 Otolemur garnettii | reverse complement strand
TGAGTGGAAATGGTGGGAAATGAGAAAGACAGACACAGGAGACAAAAGATGGGGTCAGAAGGACTGGTGCAGCTGATGACTGCAGCCAGCCCCATACTGTGGAAGCAGCTTTATATACAAAGTATCTTTAACAAGGCAATCTTAACACCTGGGGTAAAGACTAATTTTAAGGAGGAAAAGCTGTGTGCTTGCCAATAATAAGGAAAGTACACATGGGCTTTGTGACTTCTGGCAGATACTCAGGTCGTTCCTTGAATGCCTCCCCAGGCTTTGGGGGCCCTGTGGCTTCACAGACTGTTCACCACACTAGAGTGAGAATCCAACTCTACTAAAAATAGAAAAGCTATCGAGACATTGTGGTGGGTTCTGGTCATCCAACTACTTGAGAGGCTGAGGCAAAAAAAATTGCTTGAGCCCAGGAATTTGAAGTTGTTGTGAGCTATGATGTCATAGCACTCTACTGAAGGTGAAATAGTGAGACTCTTTCTCAAAAACAAAATCTGAGACAATATGGCCAAACCATATGATGTAAATGCAAACATGCAGGACTTGGGAAGTAAGTAGAAGATAAAAGAAATCATTGGAGAAATAGAGACTAAATTGCATAGAGCACAAACAGAATTGACTTTACATAAAGCCGGTAACAGACACAGATGATAGAGTTGAGAAAACTGAATAAACATTATTTAAGGAAGTAGAGATGAAATGATAGATATACAAGGGAGTTAAGGGGTATTCCAAATATGCTTAACTGGATTTCTGAATAACATAGGCCAAAAAAAATAGAATAATAAAATACTATAATATAACATTGCACAGACATAAAAATATGATATTATTTTAAATAATGTTGCATTCAAATTATTCATTTCAACTTAACTTTTAATCATTAACATCAATTCAGCTAATCAATCTGCAGCCTTATTTTACATATGTCTATACTAGTCATGTTCATTCATCAAAATTGAACCCATGTTGAATGTTTGAATAACTAGTCAAATATTATATGTGTGTTTTAGTAAATTCTGGTATTTTTAAAAAACCGTCTTACAAATAATATGTGATCATTATTTGGTTTAAAATCCAAAGAAGTCTGAAACTTTTGGCAATTTTTATACTTTGAGTTTGCCTTTAATTTAATTTAAATTTTATGATTTGTGTGTTTTATTGACATACTGATTTTACATGATTTTCTGAGGTGACAGAGTAAGGTATAGCGTACACTTTTAAAATATTTGAATCTTTGAATATGCTTTTGAATATAGGAGAAGGATGGTGAATATTTGTTGATGTAGTGAATTGTGTAAATGTTGAATAGATTAGACAGTGTTTTTACTGACATCTGTATTTTCATATATCTCTATATATGTATTTCTAATATAATACATATATGATTTTAAAATATTCACTCAAATTTGGATTTTTTTCAGCATCTCCCAGATCAAATCTTTATAGGAATTCATTTTTTTTTTTGGACCTATTTCAGGGACTTCTTTACACACCATACCTGTGTCATCAATTTTTATCCTCTCCAAGGTTTGTACACTAAAGGATTCTAATTACAACCTTGCACTTTTTGGCCTCATCTGTCATTTGACTAGATGGATATAATGAAAGAAGATAGTGATCGTAGTCTTTTTATTAAAATATATAGGTTCATTATTTTCTGCCTCCAGACTGTCAGAAATGGAATTTGGTAATGTCCCTCTGTAACTTTTAAATTGCTTTGTATTTTGCTTACTCCCCAGCATGATCTTCTACAGATTCCCTAGTTTAGGGTAAATCTTGAGTGATGCCGAAATACTTTTAATTCTTTGAATCTATTTTCTCACCCTCCATTGCCTTTTCGTAGGTTGCTCTTTCTGCCTGGAATGCCTTCCACCGTTACTCACTTGCAAGTCAGTTTCATCCTTTAGCTTTTGGCTCTGTGTATCTTTCCCTTGTGGGAAAAGCATATTGGATTTTTTTTTCTCTATTCCCCTCATGCTTTTTATATCCATCCATCAATGCATTATCAGGTTGAGTTATAATTGCTTCTCTATATGCCCTTTACCCACTGAATTGTAAACTTTCTATGACATGAATTCTACCTTATTATCTTTGTAAGTCCATTATTTTAGGCAGTGTTGGAACCTCATTGGTACTCGGTAATGGCAGTGTTTTATTTATTCATTTTCCATTTTAAATTAACTCTCTTTGAATAGGCAAACCAATGAAGCCCTGTAAGGTTGTGTTTTAAAAATTGTTCATCATATTAGTCAGAGTTCTCCAGAGAGATAGAATCAATAGGACTAGATAGAAAGGAAGGTACATAGATAGATAGATTGATAGATAGATGGATAGGCAGATAAGAGGATGTTGATGAGGGAATGTGGCTCTCTAGATTATGGAGCAGAAGTCTCACTACAGGCTATCTACAGGCTAAAGACCCTGGCATGCTGGTTAGATGGCTTGGTCCAAGTTTGAAGGCCTCAGAATCAAGGAAGTCAATGGTTTAATTCTCAGTCCAAGGCAGAAGGGCTGAGAAGCAGGGTCTGCTCAATTGTTAAGTCTTGGAGTCCCAACATAGGTGCACCTGTAATTCTAATATTGAGGTCAGGAGGAAAACAGTGTTCTTGTTCCAGGAGGGAGAGACAGAGAGAGCAGGAGAGAGAGAGAAATGGAAAGAGAGAGGTCCCCAGCTGACTGGGTGGTGCCCGCTCACAGCAAGGCAGCTCTTTTTCACTCAGTGCCCTTCACATCCCAATCTCCTCTGAAACTCCTTTCACAGACATATCTGGAAGTAATACTTTACCAGCCATCTGTGTATTCTGTAATCCAGTAAAGTAGATATCTAAAATTACCCACCACAAAATCTTTGAAATATGTTTCATGACAATCCACCTTACTCTGAGAACCCTTACTTCAGTGGCCTGTGCATTCCAGTGGATCTCCTTGGAATGTGTTTTCATTCACACTTCGGACATTTTAATCCCTCTTTTAGGACAACCTGGACGAGCTCCTTCACTTTGCTGTTGCTTTGGTTCTGGCCTCTGTGAAATATGAATAATTAAGCTCTTCCTTGTAGGGTTGTGGTGGGGATTAAATACATCGATGTATGTGAAGCACTGAGAACAGAGACTGGCATATCTATGTATACACCCATCCCTAGAATCGTTCCTCCAGTTACTACTCTTCCTACCTGTTTTGTGGTGTCTTGTCTTTACTTATCCCTGGCTTCATCTGTGTAGTGCCAAATGGGAAAAAGATCATGCAGGAACAAATTTCAAGCAAAATTATTAATACCATTACAAGCCCTTTTGAGAAATTAAACCGCTCTGTTTCTTCTGGGAAATATGCAATTTACAGTTAAGAGGGCAAAGCTGAAATGAGAAGGAGTGATCTGGCTTATCTACAAAATATGTATGGTAATACCTGCCTATCAAGAGTAAATATGTTTCAAAAATGCCTAATGCAATGTTTGACTCTTAGTTATTATTAAAGTGTGTAAAAGATATCTTAAAAATTGTTGAAAATACATATACATGTAAATATTTGGAAATCATATTTTGAAATATGTATATGTAACTAGAAAATTTATTTTTAGCCAGTGTCTTGCTGACTAATTCCTGTGTTATATGTAGAGATTGAATTTATTGTCTTACATGCTTTGATACATTTCCTCCTTTGATTGATTACGATTGATGATAGTTGTATTTATCATTTCTTTTACTCTTTTAATTTTTAGCCTTTAATTGCAAATGTATTTTAATGATCACCTTCACTTTCTTCTATTTCTTTTTATTTTCATACCAGGTCTTCCTCTCCAAACACTGTACTATCAACTTGCATGGCAAACAGCTCCCCGGCTTTTTTCATGGGTATGTTTGTGACTTGGAGAATGAGAAACTCAGCACATGTTTTCTTAAATTTGGCAGTTTATTTGAAAATTTCAAAAAAAAAAATCATATTTTGGCAGCAATTATTGAAGTTTGGAAACCCCAAATTTCTGCTGGGATAAAGCAATTCAGGCACTAATTTGTCATCATTTGATTCAATCAAATGCATTTTTGAGTTAGAGAATGTACTTTATGGTACTAGTAAGTAGCTTAGACAATGGAAGAGTATGTCTTATGGTAACAAATGGCACTAAAATAAGTTAGGAAATGCGACATTTACCTTGAGTGTTTCTATAAAAAGTTATTTTTGAACACTTAATAAACGGTTATTTATTAATTCATTTAGCACACCATTATTGATCATCTATAATGCATCAGTCAGCATTTGGGATATGCAACAGATGACAGAATCTTTGACCCATAGGGCCGACATTCTAGCACAAACATGCAGTTATGCAAAAGATGCAGATCACACTCAAAATTAAAAATGTATGTGAGAGATTTGTTTTGCAAATTGTCTTTGAAAGAATTATTTAAGAATAAGAATTATTTTAGCAGGCACATAGGGTCAGTTTGGGGCTCTTACCTGTTTCTACAGACAATTAATTCAAAAATTCTCCACTAAACCTTCAATGCTTTACATATTATATGCTTTTTTTTTTTTTTTTTGAGGCTAAGTCTCACGGGTTGCCTAGGCTAGAGTACTATTATGTTACTCTATCTCACAGCAACCTCAAACTCCTGCATTTACATGATCCTCCTGCTTCAGCCTCCTGAATAGCTGGGACTCCACGTGCCTGCCACAGTGCCCTGCTAATTTTTTTATTTCTTGTAGAGATAGGGTCTTGCCCTTACTCGGGCTGGTTTCAAAACTCCTGAGTTGAATTCCTACAATGAGTACTGTCAGCATAAAGGGGCAAAAATGATGAACTTTTGCCCTGGCTTTTGCCTCACCTATAGAATATTCCCTAAAATTTTGATGGTTCTGTGTTTTACTACATTTGTATTTTTGTTGAAATTCCCTCAGAGGGATTGTCTCTCATAACTCTTTTTAAGAGAACACCTTGTAGTCTCCACCCCTTACTTGCTTCATTTTTTTATACAATTATCACTAGTTGACCTCCTACATTTTTTTTTTTTCACTGTCTCTCTTCTCCTGTGGAAGGGGTGCTTTATGATACTGGTGAATTTATTCAGTCACTGGCATATCCTGCTTCCACACAGGGACAGGAACAGACCAGGCATTCAACAGATACTTATGAGAATGTGTTGAGAAAGAATGTATATAAATGGAATATCAAACTAATAAATGTATTATATGATGAGAATTTATACTAGTTACCTGACATTGGGAAAGAATATCATCTGTTCTTCCTGGCATAACAATAGTCTATTTGTTATAAAAGCAGATTGCGCAGTTTTTCAATTGTCTTTTAGCATCAATTATAAGCTTAGTTGTGTCCAATCGTTTCATGGTCTGGTTTCTTTTTTAACCTTTTAAACATCATAAGCAATCTCATCAGAGCACGCAAACTACTTTTGAGAGAATTTTTTTAAAATGGAATTTTCCTTCATCTTGTGGTTTTTCCCAGAACTCAATCAATTTGAGGATATAATAATGTACTTCACAAAAAGGGTTTTACTGCTTTATAAAATGAATTACTGAAACAATTGTTTAAAAGAGATTATTCTAGAAAGAGTGAATAATTTCATTTCTTTAAATCTCAGGCTTTCTTAGTAATTCATAAATAAACTTCAGCTTACCAGGAAAGTTATATAAGGAATATAGTTTGATAAAAACACTGCCTCACCAATGAATTATTTTTCACAGTTATGTGTCCACTTCAAGGATGGTCAAACAACTGAAAGCCATAGCAAATATTTGTAAAAACTGCAGGTAAAGGACATAGAAAGCTCCTTGTGGAGCCTGAGCTCTGCATGGTCTTGGACAGTATTTATACCAGGGTTGTGAGCCCACTACACATAGCAGTTACTCAACGAGACTAATAGTGAATGAAAAATAGTTCATAATTGGTAGTTCCGATGGTGTTTATATGGTGTATTACCTAACAGCATCCTATTAGGCAATCAAATCTTAAAATATAAATTCTAGAAAAAAACTTTTGCTCTAATTTCTTCTATTAAAATCAGATCATTGATCTGATCAGAACCTGGGCTAGAGTGGAAAAAAAAGACAAAGAATCATATCATTGGCTCTGCCGGAGAAACACTATTGTCACAGTTTAAGACCACGTTGCCAAACCCTATTATTCCATACCCAGCAAACAACGTATAGAGTGAGACTAGTTCAACAGAAACATAAAAACCAAAACCAAAACACGGAGGGCTGACTATTAAGTTTGCAAACTCATCCTAGAAAAAGTGCTACTGACCTCATTGCTGAATATCACTGTGGTCATCTTCAAAGCCCTCCCCTTGGGAAGCTGTGCAGGATGCCAGCCACCACCTAGTCCACCTTTCAGAGCAATTCTGGAACTCTTTCTCTAGAATGGCCATCAAAGCTGTCATCATATTACCTTTGATGTCCTGAATGTCATCAAAATGTCTTCCTTTAAATATCTCCTTTCTCTTTAGGTAAAGAAAAAGTCATTAGAGATCAGATCAGTTGACTAGGAAGGGTGTTCCAATACAGTTATTTGTTTATTGGCTAAAAGTTCCTTCACAGATCATGCCTTGTGAGCTCATGCATTGTCATGATGCTAAGAGCCTTGAGGTGTTGATCAAGATTTTCAGTTAAGATTTCCTGTTTGTTGACATTTACTTAGCCTGTTATGCCTCTCAAAGTCAACCAATTATTTTGACACACAATTCAACACATTTGTATAATGTTTTCATCAGTTCTGCTCATTACTGGCCCCCTCTCACCTTTCTTCACCACTGATGTTTTCTTTCCCCTCAGAAAAATGTTTAATCTATTTGTACACTGCCATTTCTTCATGCATGGCTTTATCCCCATAAATAAACTTGGACTAACATGTTCCTGATTTTACTTCCACTCTTGCTAAGTTTAACAAGAAATTTATGAATGTTTGTTTGTTGCTGTAATTCAAGCTCCAGCATTCTCACAATGCCACACAAAAACATGCAAAAATTATAATGAACGCCACTCTGCAAGACACGGCCACCCATTGACACAAACATAACTGTGAGATGTGGATACACCAAGGTTTTGAAACCTTACCGCATTGTTTGTACAGTGCTGCCAGTGTAAATGCATGGTGGCAAGTTTGCAAACTTAATTGTTAGGCATTTTACAGTCTTCTTAATTGATTTGCTTTACTAAATTCGTATTTCATGAGAAAGTAAAATTTTATCTGAACACTGAATTCATTTAAGCTAGGCCTCACCCAAAGTATTACTTTGTGTTTTAACATATTTTGTGGAGGCATCAGTACTAAAGAAAAAAATATACTTACTATGAAGAGAATGTTCTGAATCACATTGATTCCACTGGTACCTAAACTTAATAGCCCTCTTTAAAATAGTTTGCCCAGATAATTGGCAGTCTCTTCTTTGCTGTTCTATTCCAAGCATCTTTTTCTGTTTGAATTTTAACTTATGCTTTTGAATTTCTAAATATAGACCCATTGATAATATCAGCTTTTTAATATGTACTGTCAAGCATTAGAAGACTTGCCTGTATGTCATCTTCAGCTGAACACCATTTTTTTCTGCATATTTAATCATTAAACGATGTGATCCTGCAGCTAGGTGAAAAGCTGGTGGAGTGGACATGAAATGACAGTGCCAAAGTGTCACGGCTGTCACGTTAGCACAAATATCAGCTGATAGAAGACAGGGGAGTGGTTTGTAGAAAGAATTGTTTCCAGACTTAATTACAATGTGCTGACAATTTACTATTGCTAGAGAAAAATTTAAACGGGAAGTGCTCAGTTCACTGCAAAACTGTAAGGAGATAAAACAGAGGGAAAAATACCAAGTTTTAATTGGTTTCCAAGGCAAGTTATTTATTTATTTTTTTTTAGAAAACTGTCAAATAAAAAAGATCGCCACATTGACAGGTTTTATTATGGTACATGACTGTGCCAATCACATGTAATGGAGAATAACATTACATACCTGCTAAAATATTATGGGTAGCAGTTTATATCTTTGGAAACTTTGTAGAAAATGTATTTTCCTAGAGACTGTGATGAAAATGAGTATTTCATTTGAAATTTTATGATCGTAAACAAATAATGTGCTTCCATTATAAGAATGAATTTGGAATATTCCAAATGAGTTTTTCAAATATTATTTATCTTTTTAGTTTGTAATTACTCAAGGAAAGGAAGACTTTCCTTTTGATTTTAAGCACATGTATGGATGGTAAACAATGATTGTCCTCAAAAGCTGCCCAACTATTTCAGGACTCATTAACACACTCAACAACAAACATTATGTTGGAGGAATATGTTAAAACACAGTGGATTGGAATCAAATTACTTTTCTAATTTATCATCCATGTGGTTAAAGGACATTAAAAAGAGAATTGGAGTAGAAAAACTGCTAAAAATCTTCTATATTTTTAATGTCTCAAGATTACCAAACAATTAAATCATAATTAGAAGCATGTGTAAAACCATTTATTTCCTCAAATTAATCCATATCTGCCATATTAAATTATTCTTTGAGAGTATCAGTTTGCACAAGTAATACCGTAAAGTTACAGTTGAGCTGCTAAAAATATTGTTTCATTTAGTGGCAGATAACCTCTACTTTTATCAGAATGGTAAAAATAATTGCTTCCTCTTTGTGATTATTACAACATAAGTTTCAATAACCTATGGCATTTTATTTTCATCTCCCTCTGTTTTAGCTCCATGACTTCTGCTCTCTCACACTGCATTAACTTTGTCTTCTTCCTCCCTCTCTCCTTCCTCTGACCGCTCTCTCTCTTTTCTTCTTTTATATCTTTTCCTTTCTTTTCTAAGTACTGGATCAGGCACTGACTATTTTAGCATCTTTTTCTTTAGCATCTTTCCTACTAGCATCCACTCAAATTGAAGCTGGATTTCCTGATCACATGTTCCCTCTTCCTTCCATCACAGGTTCACTCATATGGGGAGGCCGGAGAAGCTGGCTGGGCCTGGGGCCAAGGCTGGAGGTGCCTTCATGTTTGGGGAAGGGCTAGGTCAATCTCCGTGTTCATTTTAAGTTTTCCGGAAATCTGTTAACTAACATCTGCATCAGTAACAAAATACAATATAATCACTGACTTTTTGTAAATCTCATGGGGAATTTGGTGACTTTGTTAAGGTGGAATCTCATCATTCCTGAGTAATTTCACCTTGAAATCAGGGTGTATTTCTATAGTGGACAGTCACATTAATCACAGCATCAGAAACACAATTACATGTAAAAATCTGTTGCATAATAAATATATTCTTAAATATTGAGCAATAGTATAATAAACTTACATTTAAATCACTGTCCAATATTGTGATCAGTTTGATTATAATTTGGATTTAACTTCTCCATGGACTTTTTCTCATCCTTATTTCAGTTAATCAAGCTGTAGTGGCATTTTAATGCAAAAAATATTAATTATAATGACCTTGATATTAATAATAATTATAAACCTCAAAGTATTTTATGATTTTTATAAGAAAAATTAAGTTGTGTTTAGCATAATATTATTAGTATTAAAGGAAATTCTCCTGGATGGAGTTAGAGAACATTTCTCCTTAATAAAGTATCACAAGAATGGAAAAGCAAGTATGTACTCAATACTAATGCGAAATCAGTAGATGAACAAATACATGAGCAAATGAGAGAAAAACACAGTTGAACTCAAGTGAGCGGGAGGAAAGGGGCAGAGGGAGTATGGAGGGTGATTGGTATGCTCTCACCTCATAGATGCGATGCAAGGGTGTATATAAATTAAATTAAAAAATTAAATGGAATTTATATTCTACATATTTATTTATATTCTATTTATTTATTTATATTCTACATATTTATACTTAGTGCTCTGATTGTTCTAATAGAGAAAATTGAATTTATCATAAGCTTAGGAGGAAAAATGCAAATCAGAAAGCATGACATTTTTATTCTAATATAGCATCTCAAATGTAAAAATGAGATAATAGGAGATAAAAAAGAAAAGATAAAAATTTCAACAAAGTTTCATATTGTTAACCCTAGATGTACCACATGTTATTAATTTCCAGGTCAAGTAGTTCATTCTATTTTCTAAACCTAATACCTAGAAGAAGGCTCAATGAAATTAACAGACCTATTCATTTTAATGGGAATATATTATTATGTGAGTGACTTTACAAATTCATTCTGGATGAATGATTAACACCTCATTCTTTTCACTTTTTCTGTTTGTAGGTAATGCAGTACATATTTGGTGCTCACTGAGTAGTTTATAATAAAAAAATATAAAATATTACTATATCTACTTCTCTCTTTTATTTTATTATTTTGAGACGGAGTGTCATGATGTTGCCCTCGGTAGAGTGTCATGGTATCACAGATCACAGCAACCTCCAACTCTTGGGCTTAAGCGATTCTCTTGCCTCAGCCTCCCAAGTAGCAGGGACTACAGGTGCCATGTGCCCACCACAATGCCTGGCTATTTTTTGGTTGTAGTTGTCATTGTTTTTGGCAGGCCCAGCCTGGGCTCGAACCTGCCACCTTTGGTGTATGTGGCTGGCACCCTAGCCACTGAGCTACAGGCACCAAGCCTATGTCTACTGCTCATACAAGTTGATAAAACTTTAGTTTTTATTTCTATTAGTATGTTACAAATGCACTAAAATAGATTCTTTTGGCTACTTATAAAATAGTCCACTTACAATAATATTGTCTTTGGACAATATTTGGAGTTATTTGGAATGCATATACCTATTACTATTCTTAGTAAATCTAAAAGTATATTGTAGCACCAAGATATATTAGAGCATTGTTTCACATTATATACATATAATTTATGTATAATGACATAATATATATCATTATAGTCATTATATCATGACCACTAGACTAGTCAATGCTTTCTCCAAGGAAAGAACTATATAAAGCATCATGATGTCTAATACACAAATATTACTAAATGAAAGAGTTGTGTAGTTAAATCAATCTACCATCCCTTGTCTAGCATGGTAGCATCCCACATTTGGTCAGCAAACATGCATAAAAGCAACCCATGCTGAGAGTGGATTCCAGTTTAGGGAGTGAGGAGTTTAAAAAAATCTCCCAGAGTTTCTGAATACAGTTTCAACTATTTTGCTTCTATCTCCAAATTCCCTTAGGGTGTATAAATTTTTCTATAGAATTTGTTAGAAAAGTAGGAAAATGTACAAGGAAAGAATCTATATGAGAATAAACTAAATGCCTTAGAATATAATACAAAGAAAATAATTTTCTATTAAACTTCCTGAAAAAATGCAGAGTGGTAATAAATACATGTTTTCTTGGCCTAAATGTTGGCAATGCAGACTTAAACCAGCCTTTCCAGGACATTATTTTTTTTATATTAATTTTCAAGGTTGAATAACACAGTGAGTATGTGTTGCCATCATTAACAAAATGCAGTATGATGGGATCATGACTCAGCTTGTTAAAGGAAGTGTTGTCCTAGGATTTCTACTAGTAAGTGACATCTGTTATGTTCTTTCCTTGATTTACCTTCAAAACAAATGGTTTCATAGCAGTCCATCTGGTAATTAATATTTTTAGTTTAGGTATGTTTTTCTGTAGATAGAATTAGAGGAGATAGAAAATAAAAAAAGATGCCTGCACAGAGATCATGCTCCCTGATAACCCAAATGTACACAACTACTCTTTTGGTGTTTTCCTGGCACATGTAACAATAACAATTGTATCAGAGACAGCAGAAGGACTTTCTTTGTAAGTATTCAGAGGACACAGCCCCAGGGAATTTTTAACTTTATGCAGTTTCTATGTTTGTACATAATGGAATAAACATAGACCAATAAATGCACTAAGGAAGGCCAGTATTTCTTGTGTGTGTGTGTGTGTGCACACATGCACTGAATCTTCATAAAATACTGCACTAAATAATGAAATAATAACTTACCTCTCAGTGCAATCCTATGCATTGAGATTTTCACATATTATATTTGATCAATCAAATGTAAGACATCTTTTAGTGATGGAATTTTTAAAATTGGATGAGAAAAGTACTTCACAAAATTTACAATTTTATTTTTACTTGTTTATTTATTTATTTATTGAGACAGAGTCTCACTATGTTGTCCTCAGTAGAGTGCCGTGGCGTTACAGCTTGCAGCAACTCAAACTCTTGGGCTTAAGCGATTCTCTTGCCTCAGCCTCCCAAGTAGCTGGGACAACAGGCATTTGCCACATGCCTGCTATTTTTGTTTTTGTTGTAGTTGTCATTGTTGTTTAGTAGGCCTGGGCTGGGTTTGAACCCGCCAGCCCTGCTGTGTGTGGCAGGTGCCCTAACCCCTGAGCTATAGGTGCTGAGCCAACATTTTAGAGGTTCATTTAAGTTTAAATTCTGAGGTCTATTTGAGTTCTTTATCATGTCTTCAGCATCTTTTGTAGACTGTTCTTTTCTATGAGATTCCAGGTACCTAGAGTTGTCTCCTGTGTTACATCTCTTCTCAAAAGTGTAGATTTTCAGATCACCTAAGGAAATGCTATTGCTCCCATCTTTAAAAGGAGATGATATTTATGGTACGTAACCCTTTGAGAGGTACTTTTTTCTTCTTGAGAATGGAATGGATGGTAAGAATTGTTTTACATTTTAATTTCTGCTATGCAAATTCCCTTAACAAATTCTGAGGTCTTGGTCTGGTTGCTATTATCGTTTGTTTTGTTTGGGGATACTGATAACGCCCACTTACCCCCAGTTTGCTGTCCCCAGTACAGACATAACTAGGGCCATAACTATGTCCACATGACTGCACTTACAATGCAGAGGCACGTGGAAGCCATAATTCTGCTAAGGAGCCCAAATTAGACAGAAACTTCTCTTGAGTCAGCCCTGTGCTTATACAACTGCAACACAGATAGTGTAGCCCAGAGGTAGGACTCAAAGTCTCTGAGACTGTCCTAACATGGAACTAAGACAGCACAGTCTTGTTTGTCCAGCATCTACCTCATTTCTCCTCCCTGGAAAGCTATTCCTGAAGGCCACTTGCCACAGTGCAGGCGGTTTCCACTGGGCCAGTAAAACATTGTCACAAAGCGCTCCATCCCTTAGCGTCTAACAGAGACAAAGACGAACAGCTGTAAACACTTCTCAGGGAAACAAGAAGACTCATGAGAGAGAGGCACGAGTCACTGAGGAGACCAGGATCCCTGCCAGCCTGCTGGGCACGTCCAGGTACCGGTGGGGCTCGCTGCGCTTTCTCAAGACCCCGGCAGGTGCACAGCCCATCTTCACCCGGGGTACAGGGCTACTCTGGCTGATATCTAAAAGGAAAATGAACAGCGACTTCCAAAAATTGAAAAATTGCCTTTTTCGGTCTTTGGAGTTTACCTTTCTGAAATTTAAATTTCATATCATTTGAAACATGGTAGCAACAGAGGAGAGAAAGATAAGCTTCTGAAGGAAAAAAAAAATGCTTGACTACGAAGTGTGTGAAGCGCCTCCGGACGACAGGAGCCCCGCTGGCACTTTATCCTCCACTTTAGGAATCTATGGCAATATCACACGAGAGTCCTTACCACATAAGGAGGTGACGGAAGAGTGGGAGGAAACGGCACTTTGTAAGAGAGCCCAGGCTTTTCAAGTTTAAGTTTCACGATTCCCTACTGCCGTTCTTTTCAGTTATTCCAGGAGACCTGCCACCCGGGATGCCTTTGGGACAGGCTGCTCTTCTCAACGATGTGCTGCTGTTGGGGTCCTGTCCGGGTGATGTGCGGGAACTTTTCCATATTGCTGTTTGATGCACCCAGGGTCCTCTTTAGGGCACTATCTCGATCAGTGAGGACCGGACAGGCAGGAAGCAACCCCAAAG
Source organism: Otolemur garnettii (assembly GCF_000181295.1). Taxonomy (NCBI): domain Eukaryota; kingdom Metazoa; phylum Chordata; class Mammalia; order Primates; family Galagidae; genus Otolemur; species Otolemur garnettii. The sequence goes on along the minus strand of NW_003852397.1, from coordinate 539,922 downwards.
GGAATCTGATCAGGAATTTTGAGTTGATTGAGTGATGAGACCCCAGCTACACAGATGCTCTTTACAAAGCATCTGGGCACAATGTGGAGCTGATGGTCTCCTTCTGGGTCAAAGCCAGAAGCAATAAATCAATTTAATATCTTTGCATTTTACAGCTCTCTTCTGAAGAACTCTCCTATATTGAGGCTGCCCTGAAGTGTGAGTTATGTTTACTCACCACAGACTCACTTCAGTCTCAGGTTTCAATAGTGACCATCCTTTATTACTGAACAATAGAGAAAAGCAAGAGCTAGGATGTATTTTGTGTAGAAATATATTCCTTTATACTGAGAGGTGCCTAAGAGTTTCCTCTTCTGATAGCATTCTGTGTTTCTGCTTAGCTGGCAGGAAGATTCAGAACTTGTCCACTTTCTCCCTCAAATGCTGATTTAGGAGAACGGAAGGCAGTTCCCCAGGGCATATGTATTTTAGAAAGTGCCAGGGACATATTTACACTTTGAACACAGACCTATGAGGAAAATTTCTCCCAAAATTTATATAGGATTTTGCTATTCTTTTCTACAGCCCGATAGGTTAAATAAAATTTGAATGCCTCTGCCACTTTTAGAAAACAGAATGTTCAGTTTAAAAAGGTTTTCCATGTTATTTGGGGGGGGAGGAGGAATTGAAAAGGGAACTGGGGATATTTGAAGTTTGTCTTCTGGGGAAAATATTTAGTGCTACTGGTTTTCCGAGAGTATACATGTGAAATGACTTTGCAAGGACAAGCACTTAGTGATAGACAATCTGTACAGAGAGAAGGAATTGAATTTTTCCAGAAAGCAACCAGAAAGTTTTCAGGTAAACCTGGGAAATACCTAATGACCTATGGAATTTCCTTGAAGATTTTGCACTGTTGGCAAGAGCAAGAGGGAGCCCCCAGGAAGGCCAGAGAAATGTGCAGGATGTGGCTGGCAGTAAAGTGAGACTAGTGGTCCATGTGTTAGCCTTTGAAAATGGGAAAGACACTTGTTAATATAAAAAAATAGTCAGAATCCCCATAGACCATTATGCTTAGTATCTGCACTTAGATAAAAAAAATTGCTGTGAATTAAACGATGCTTTCCAATGAATGTACTTTTTATCACAATATTATTATACTCAAAATAGGAATATGACCTTATAACCTAGTTCTTCTAACTCTCAGTGGTCTGTAGTTATAAAAGAGTTGTATTAAGCATATAAATTTGTGCTTCTGTGACTTGTTCCTGGTGACTTACTCTGAACATCCAGCGTCTAGTTTCCTCCTCTCACACTATCTACTTCTAGTCCAGTTACTTCTGAGAATTTCTGTGAATTTATTACATTCAGCACAAATCCTCCTCCCATGCTCTTCCACTCTAGGTCCACCCATTAATATCTGTTAGAGCTAAAGAAACCGCTTGGTGGTGACCGCCTGGTGCTCTCCCTGCCATAATGTCCCTTCCACAATTATCAATAGCTTATTGATTAGGGATCACCAAGAGAAGAAGCTGATGGTTGTGTTTATTGCTATGCAGCTGAGTAAATGAGTGGTCAGTGGGTAGTTTCCAGACAGAACATGACCTCGGGCTCTCCCCAGTTCTAAATGAAACCTGGTCTTTACTGGCAGGCATTTGACTCTCACAGCCCTTTCAAATGAGCAAAGGTTGTTCTCTCATGCTTCAGGGATGGCACACTCCTCAGTTCCTAGCAGAACTTTCTAGTTGACTCACCAGTATTTCTCATAGACTCATCTCCTCAGCTCTGTGTGTGTCATTATATGATTTAAACATACGTTGCTTATGCTGTTTAAGTACAATATACTAAGTTTTCATTTGTTGGATTTTGGTTTTGTCTGGAATTAATCTGATGATATAGCCATGTAACAAAGGTTATATTTTCGATATGTGGTTTTCTACTGATTTCCTATCTTGCCGAAATTTACACTATAAATTATATAGTCTCTGGGAAAATATGTGATGACAGCTGTTTGTAAACTAATAGGCACAAAAAGTCAAAATGTGGAAATAATCCAAACGTCCTTCAATGGAGAATGAACACAATGTGACATATCCAGACAATGGAATGTTATAGTTATAAAAGGAAATAAAGTGCTGATACAGGCTACAGAATGAATGAGCTGTAGACACACAATGCTAAATGAAACAGCACACTCAAAAAATAAGTAATATATTGTATGATTCCATTCATATAACACCTCCAGAATACCTAGGTCCACAGAGAAAGAAAGATTGATGGTTGCTGGGGATTGGGAAGAGGAAAGGCTGGAAGATGACTAATGAATGGGTATGAAATTTTGTTTTTAAAAATAATTGATCTTTTAATAATTTATATACAACATTGTTCAAGTTGTAAGAATTGACACCAACGTTGCAGTATTCAGTTAATCTATAAAGATAGCATATAAAATAATCTGATAGAAGCCAGCCAACTCTGAATATCTAATCTGAAAATTTGAAATCTGTATTCCTCCAATAAACAATTCCATTTTTCCCCCTTTTTTAAAATTTCAAATTTATATGTGGGTACAAATTTTTAGGTTACATTGTTCTCACTTCTGAGGCAAAGTTGAAGTTGTAGAAGAGCCCCTCACTCAGGGGGCATGCTGAACACCCTCACATTGTGCACAGGAGGTGAGATCCCACCAATCACCCTCCCTCCTTCTGCCAATCGCCCTCCCCCTTCCTTACCCTCTCCTCTCCTCTTGCTTGACTATATTTGTGTTTTACCTTTTGTGTGGGCATGTAATTGTTTATATATCACCTAATTCTGGTAAAATTAGCCCACATCACAAAGACTCAAATCTCAGATGCTGGCATGGATACGGAGTGAAGGGAACACTTCTACACTGCTGGTGGGATTAGCAAACTAATACAACCTTTATGGAAAGAAGTATGGAAAACTCATAAAGTAGTAAAAGTTGACCTTCTATTTGATTCTGTGATTCCATTACTAGGTATCTACTCAGAAGAACAAAAATCATTTTACCACAAAGACATTTGTACCAGAATGTTTACTGCAGCTCAATTCATAGTTGCCCAGTTGTGGAAGCAACCCAAATGCCCATCAGCCCATGAATGGATCAACAAACTGTGGCATATGTATACCATGGAATATTATTTATATTATAAATAATGTAATTATATTATATTATTATTGTCATTATTATCATATCATTATAATATTATATTAATATTATAAGAAAAGATGGAGACTTTATATCTTTTGTATTTAACCAGTTCCTTTGGGTGTTGTGTTTGTGCTCAAAAGGTTTCAGATTTTGGACCATTTTGGATTTTGGATATTTAGATTAAGGATGTTCATCCTATAATACCAAATAGCACTAAATACTACAGTCGTGAGTAAACTTAATCTTCTAGATTGTTAATCAGACCAACCTTCCAAACAACCTATCACACATTTGAGAATCATCTGTTGTCTGCTGTATTATTATTACTAATTATTATTAAAAGCCCTACATCCTTGAGATTCCTGCTTGGACTCTCATCTACATTGTTTCTCAAACTTTATTCAGATTGTATCTTTGGCTAAACATGTGAAAGAACATGTTAAAATAGTTAAAAGAGAAGACTCAGATTTGGAATATTGAACAACTACCAAAGGGGTAAAAAGGAAAGGAAGAGTCTCCTGTTGTCTCAGTATTGTATTCACTTGGTCACTCTGTGAAGGATGGTGCCACTTTTAAGTAGGGTTGTCTACTGCCTTGACCTCACTGTCATATCTCCCAGAAATAAGTAACACCTCTTTGGTACTTGATTAATGATACATATATCACTTATGGCATCTTACACTTCAATCTTGGCTTAATATTTTATCTGATTTTTAACAATCACTATAAAATTTTTGTACTCAGTTGAAGCAGATGTGAAATTTATACCTTAATCAAAATTTGATAGTGCAGCAAGACAGAGTACACTCCATTTCTCTTTATTGTCCGTCTCTGCCTTTGTGCAGGCAATGGGCTCCTGTTAGGTGAAGGCTTTGAGATTTGACACACAGTTTTGGCCCTCATCAAATTTACTGTTATGTTAAAGACCCATACTGCCATCTGACCAATGTCTTCCTTTTTAAATTAGTTTTACTTCCCCTCCACGTCAGCTACAACTCCCAAACAAGACCATCATTCATCCCTGCTCAGTTCCTTCTGAAGACCTTCTCTTGATGTACTAAGTCTTCTTTCAGGTTTTCATAGTTTTTTTGTGCTTATCATTATCTTGAGAGTTATCTGTATTCTTTGTAAGCTTAACCAAAAATACTTGTCACTTATAATCATTTAACAAAATTCAGAAATTCCAGCGTAAGATTCATCTCAGCAGAGCGCCTACAGCAGATTATGGTGGGAGGCTATAGAGACTTCTCTTGGGAAGGGGACTTATAAATGGGTGCAGGAATGACTCATCTTGAGATATTCAGAGGAAGAGTGTTTTGTAAAACAGATTATGTACAATTTTACTGTTATAGAAAAAAACATTTATTTCTCTGTAAGAAATATTCCTTATGATAAACTAGGCCTTGAGCATAAAGTGTTAGCATTAGATTTGGGTGTGAGTCCACCTGAGTCTAGTGGAGAGATTTTCTTAAAGTTTAAATGAATTATAAAAACACTAAAGCAATACTTAACTTCTAATGCCACATCTGTCTCTGTTATAATCGCAACACTAGACCAAGGTTAATGGATTATGGTAGAAAGAATATTGAATTCAGAATGAGAAAAACTGACCTCCAATACTAGCTTTCCATTTTCTGGCTTGTGCACCTTGAGTAATCTTTCAGACTTTCTGAATTTTTAGGATTCTATTTTCTTAATCGTGATAATAAACTGTAACACTGTACATCACAAACATTATAATGATACAATTGGACAAAATAGCTTGACATAAATAGAGACACAAAGATAGTTTATATTATATACGATTACCTGTAATCTAATTGTGAACTGAAAGTAGAAATTTAAAATACCTTTTTATGTAATCCAGTGACTACTGAGGTTCCCCAGGACTCTACCTAGAATCTTATACAAAATCATAATATGAGGTTAAAACAAAGACAAGTTCATTCTATTACATATGACAACAGCAAGGAATTTTTCTACATTTGAAGCAGAGAAATTATTTGTTCAGAGATGTAAAGATGATATTCCCCATACTGTCCTCAAGAAAAGGGAAATAAAAAACAAACAAGCTGTGAATTTAATGAAATATAAAAGGAAGGCAAAACTCAATATTAAGTTGTAAGAAACATTTGACTAAGCCCGATTTTATTCTTGTGTGGATGTGAGTGCATGCTGGTGAGTGTTTCTATAAGATTTACTTTACAGAGCTCTGTGAGTTCTTATGATATTTATGTTAATTTAAAAATGAGAAGGCTTTTAGAACCTTCAGCATAATGTCACTAATCTCTTTCCTCCATTCTAAATTTTCCTCAGCTTTCTGGAGCTCATAAGCTTTTGCTTAACAAAACCTAAAAGTTTTTGTCCAAACTCCAACAAATTGTACCTCCATACCTGAATAGCCACTAGTCTCCTATTATGATGTAGATTAAGCCAACATCCCTGGTCAAATCCATTACCTTCTTTCTGTCTCTAAATTATTCTGATTTTCTATCACATACATCTGGACTACTGAGTGGAGAAGAAGTAGAAAATGAAGAGGGAAGAAGAAACGTTCACATGTTGATTTATTACAGATGTATAATGAATCATACATGTAAAATTATTATATATGATTTTAAGTATGATGTTACCTTTGTGCTTAAAATCACATGTAATGCAAAGTGCTAATGACTACAAAAAAAAAAATCTGAAAATTGCAAGGACGAGGGGTATTAGCTTATCTTTGTTAAAAATACCAGAAATTTAGGTCTAACTACCTTTGGCAAAAGGGAGACCTCATGGGACTGATACTAAGCCATTTTTTTTTTTAAAGAGATGATAGATAAAACCATGTGGGAAGCCAAAATTAAACTTAAAGGGTGCGTGTGGGATTACTTAAAGGGAGACTCATATCTTGATGTGCTGGTGTTACTAGTTATCATGATTTTATAAGCTTGCAACCAATATTCAATTATTAGTTGTAAATAGATTAGGAATTAAATTAAGAATAGGATTGCAGTGGCTGGACAAAAGGAAAACAGAAAAAGGAGAAAAGTGATTCAGAGAATCCCGAGTTTTCAGTGCAAAGCACCATAGGGACTTGCCCCTTTAAAACCCTAAAGGCTGTCTTGCTGGAAACTCCCCGCCCCGCCCCACAGCAGTGCTCCCACACTGGGCCACTGCAGAGGTTCTCAGGCCCAGCAGGGCTGTTCACTCTGGGAGCCGTGCTCTTGGGGAGCTAAGAATGTATAATGTTTAAACTAATGTTGAACACGGCAAGAATTGCTCCAGACCAGATAAGCAGATGAAATATCTCTGTTCTTCTGTCACCTTAGTTTGACAAGAGGAGTCTGTCTGTCTGGGCAGGGTTTTAAAAAATCACATCTGTGATTTGCTAGCGTGGCCTGATTGAGCTATTTCTCTGACGTCCTGCTCCTGAGCTGTTCCTCTACCCAAACTTTGTATGAAGGTCATAAATACCTTGAACCAATAAAAGTAATAAGTAGATCCATACAATTAACGTAGTTAGTTAAAGAATTAGTTCAGTTAAAGAAATGCAAGTGCAGCAAGAACCATGACGGAGTTGTTTGCCTTGCCCTCATGAGATTTATGATTCAAACACTGGTGTATGAAATAAATACGGAGCTAGTGTGGTGCCCAAGGTGGCTTACGGGAAACCTCACCCAATCCCTGCTGCTCTTCAAACTTTCTCTTTGTGTCTCTTAATTTTTGCCTATGATTTCCAACAGGCTCCTGCCCCACCAAACCACTAGAAGGGAACCCTAGTGTGTTGGGGCTGGCTGCCTTCAAAATTCCCTTCACACGGGTTTCCCCTAAAACTTCTCTCTCTCTCTCCTCCCTGCCCCCCAGCTGTATTTTCTTCCTGCTCTCTATCTACCAAAGAATATCACTGTTGGCATCCTCCATGTTTCAAGTTTTGCAATTCCCAATACCAAATAAGAGGAGCTTACTTGTGTGTGTTTCTATTTTCCAAAATTATAAAAGACGAGGACCTCTGATTAGTCAAACTTGAAGCAGGTTCGTACCCGTTGACATATCAACAGTAAATGAGATAGAAAGAAGACCAAAAAACATCATGGTACTATAGTGTGAAAGAGAGTTCACAAGTGGGGCAGTTCCCAGATGAAAGGAAGGTATTTCTGGCATTATATGAAAAAATCCACAGACATTAATATGTTATTTTTTAGTTGCTGCTTTATATTTTCAGAAATGACATGTATAGAAACAGCATGTTTTATTCTTTGGATGTAATTAGTATTTAGAATTCTTATTCCCAAGGTACAAAAAGAAGTCATATCAGATTAAAGAAATGTGTAATAGCCGATTATTTGTTTTCTAATTGTACTGTAGGGCATAAATTGCATTAGAGAATTTAGTACAGCGATTATTCGTCAGAAAATAAAGCCACATTAAGGACGACTTCCTTGGAAAAAATCTGTTACCATGTTTTATATTCTATCCTTTTTTATGGTTTAAATGAAGAATTTTTTAAAAAGTGAAATAACAATCTTGCATTGTCACATAAACCTACGGTATATTCTGTTTCTCTGTTTTAAGGTTTTAACTTATTAATTATTGCTAAATTTGTTTAGACATATTGAATGCTTCATACAGAACAATAAAAACATAAAGAAATTTTTCCCCATTAGATTTATTCTGATGTTGAATATATTCTAACAGATAAATGCTTGTTAAGTATCAAAAATATCCTTGGATTAGGACACATGAAGTAATATTAGGGCAAAAAGACATCAGTGAAATACTTTGAAACTATCCCCTTAGGAACATAAAGTCCTAATTGTCCTCCAGGGAGGATCTAATGATTATTTCTAGCTAATTATGTATTTTAGTTTGGGAATATATAAATATAATACCAAAATAATGGTATATAAATATAATACCAATAATTTATAATTTTGAATGTGCAAAAAATTTTTCATAAGTCTGTTTCTTCTTTTAAGTTACTCAGGGGGAACTCTACTTTTACTTAAGGAGTCTGACTCTTTTAAGGTGAATATTAGAATATTCCCACTGGTAGATGAAAGCCATCAACAACAGGGTATCTTTTAAAATGTCCACCAGTAATTATTATTATTATTTTGGCTATTATATTACCAACAATTCTGAATGTATAAAGTACAATAACTGATGTTCAAAATTATGATACTTATGCACTACTGAAATTGAAAATGCAATGTAAATTTTCAATGATTAAAGTATAACTACTATGGAGGTAAAATGAAATGTATTTTATTGATTTTTTTCATTTCCTTTAGTTTTCTTCTCTCCTCTCTTCCTATCTTTTACTATTTCTGTACTCAACACAATCCATCCATGCCTGGGTGATAGCCACCGGTAATGGGAATATTAAATCAGAAGTATTTTTTTCATTTAGAACTTTATGTCACCTTATGTACAAACCACAACTCAAAATTAATTAAAGACTTAAAAATATGACTTACAACTGTAAAGCTACTGGAGGAAAACACTGGGGAAAGGCTCCATGACATTGTTCTGGGTAAAAGCAAAGTAGACAAATGGGATTGTATAAAACTAAAAAGTTTTTATACAACCAAGAAGACTGTCACCTAAGAGAAGAGATCATCTCTGAGATGGGAGAAGATATTTGCAAAATATATATCTGATAAGGGCTGATATCCAAAATAGATAAGAAACTCATCCTAATAGTAAGAAAATAATTAATTAAAAATGGGCAAGATGTGTGAACAGACATTTCTCAAAAGAAGACATGTAAATGACCAGCAGATAGAGGGGGAAAAAATGTTCAAAATCATTAATTATTAGGGAAATGTAAATTAAAACTATAATGAGTTTAGTTTAACACCTCACTCCTGTTAGAATAACTATTATAAAGACAAAGATAACTGTTGATAAGAAGTGGAGAAAAGGGAACCCTGGCATCCTGTAGGGATTGTAAGTTAGTATAGCCATTCTGAAAAATAGTACAGAGATTCCTCAAAAAAATTACTATGATATGATTCAGCAATCCTAGTACTGGCTAAATATCCAAAGTATATGCAATAGATACTTATCTTCACTGTCATGTTCACTGTAGCACATTCACAGTAGCCAAAATACAGAATCAACCTACGCTGATCCGTTTATGAACCTAGGTTATATCCATTTATGAACAACTATAAAGGAAATGTGATGTATATACACAATGAAATACTACTCAGCCTTTAAAAAGAAGAAAATTCTATCATTTGTGACAACAAGGACAAGGCTGCAGGATATTAAGTGAACATTCCTCTTAGTAAAGTATCACAAGAATGGAAAAATAAATATCCAATGTACTCAATACTAAAATGAAACCAATAAATAAACAATTACAAGCTGATATGAACAATAAAACACATATATTCTAGAACAGGGCTGGGGCAGGAGGGAGAAAAAGGGGGGAGGACAATTGGCAGGAGGGAGGGGGCATCTGGTGGGATCTCACCTATTATGAGCATAGTGAGGGTGTGTGACAGGCCCCCTGGGTGAGGGGAGCTCTTACAACTGGAACTTTACTCTGGAAACGAGAACAATATAAGCTAAACATTTCTACCCTCATAATAATTTGAAATAAACAAATTAATTAATTAATTAATTAATAAAAAAGAAATAAGCCTGACACAGAAAGGCAAATACTTCATGCTTTCATAGGTGGAATTTAAAAAAGTTAAACTCAGAAATAGAAGGTGGACTGGGGGTTACCCGGGACTGGGAAGCAGAGAGGGAGGGGTTGGGAAGATGCTGGTTAAAAGATACAAAATTTTATTTAAGTGAAAGAAATAAGTTCAAGAGGCCTATCGTACAACATGTTGAGTGTAGTTAGCAGCAATGTATTCTTGAAAATTGCCAAGAAATTAGATGTTAAATATTCTTACCATAAAAAATGATAACTATTTGAGGTAATGCTTATGTTAATTAGTTCAATTTATCCATTCCACAATTTATCCCTATTTCAGAACATATGTACGTGATAAATATATACAACTTAGCAATTTATGAAAGAGAAGCCCTTGTCTTTTAGACAGAAAGTTTCCTCTAATAGAATAACATTATGCTCTTCATTATATGTAATTGGAAATCTTGTCTATTCCTCATGGATTCGTGTTGCATTTTCCAGGAAAATGCACGGTTTTATTTATTTAAAATGCATAAGATGCAATTTTTGACTATCCACAGGCAAAGAAGACTGTGGGAAAATGGTGATAAAACTTGGGAGTGTTTTAGAGATTTTTTTTTTTACAGCTTTTTTAGAGATGAAGTGAAAATCAGGCAAGAGTTGGATTTAATCTGACATACAGCAATTTTGCAGAAGATACGATAACTGTGGGACTGCATACATTTTTAAGAATTGCTGCGTTAATTTTATTAACATTGTCAGCATCACCAATTTTCATGCCAGAATGTATTCATTGCCATCTGCTATTTATTTTTTAAATAGGCTCAACAGTAGTTTTAGGTTCAGAGCAAAATTAAGTGGAAAGTACAGAGAGTTCCCATACACCCACCGCCCGCCCCTTCCCAGGGTTTCCCACTAGCAACATCCCTCACCACAGCCACATTTGTTACAGCGGATGAACCTACATTCCCACATCATTAGGCCCCAATGTCCACTTATTACGTTAGGATTCACTCTTGCTGCTGTACATTATATGGGTTTTGATAAATGTATACTGACATGTGCCCACCATTATAGTAACACACTGAAGTTTCACTGCCCTAAAAATCTTTTGTACACAGCCGATTTATCCTTTCCTACTCCAAGCCTGATAACCACTCATCCTTATTCTCTCCAGCGTTATGCCTTTTCCAGAATGTTGTGTAAGTAGAATCAGACCTTACGCAGCCTTTTCAAATTGGCTTCTTTCACTTATTAATAGGCATTCATTTCTTCCATGTCCTTTCATGGCTTAATAGCTCGTTTCCTTCCAGTCTGATAATAGTCCTTCATCTGATTGTCTCATCATTTATTTATCCATTCACCTACTGAAGAAATCTTGGTTGTTTCCGAATTTGGGCAATTGTGAATGAAGTGTAGGTAAACATCTGTGTGCAGATTATCCTGTGTACATAAATTTTCAGCTTCTTTGACATTACTGGATTGCCTAGTAAGACTATGTTTATGGCTATACTCATTCTTCAGCAAGTAAAAATATGAAATTAATATAAAAATATTACCTTCTATAACAACCCAGATGGACCTGGAGACCATTCTTCTAAGTGAAGTATCACAAAAATAGAAAAACAAACACCATATTTTCTCAGTATTAAATTGGAACTAGTCAATTAACAGCGGTGTACACATTTGGTAGTAAGCAGGTGGGAGGGGGCAGAGTGGGAGGGGTAAATTCATACCCTCTGAGAACAAGGCACAGGAACCAGGGGAAGGACACCCTTAGAACTTGGGTCAAACTGTACAAAGTAATTCATGTAATCAAATATTTATATCCCTTTAATATTCTGAAAGGAAAATGAACAATTTAAAAATGATATTAGTAACATACAAAATACCAATAATTTATATTTAATAGCATTTTAATAACTTAATATTAGCAAGAACTTTATGAGGAATTTATCTGTTTTTCTACTTTTCAGTGAAGAACTGAGGCAGGTAGCTTTATAAATTGGCAATGAAATTTGTAAGTCTTCTAAAACTGGACGGATGGGAGGTCAAGAAGGAAAGTCATTGACCTTTTAATTCAGTATTTTACCCATACACGCTGTCAAATAAAACATGTTACCACAATTTCAAAACAAAAAAAGTAAGCAAACTCCCTTATATCCACATAGGAAAGAAAACTATAAGAACAATTTTTTTTTAACACAAAAGAAGTATATTCATATGGCTTAAATGTAACTTCATGTTTACACATACCCATGGATCCACTATGCTTTTAGATCCCCATTTTACACTATTCTGCATGTGGTAAAGCTTATTCATGGGTTTCTAAGCATCAACATATGAATCACAGATTCCTATTGCCCAGTCCCTCTCCTCCCATCCCTACATGGTTCATGTTGCTATCTTCATTCATGTTTAGTTACATGGCCATTTTCTCCATGTTGTTTTTTGACTTTTTACTGTAATAAACTTATGTTTTAAGTTAAAAATTAATTATTCTTTAGCACCAACATCACAAACCTCACTGTGAAAAAACATTTTTAAATTTTCTGGAGACAGCTCAAGTTAAGTTTGTAAATAAATTTTAAAACGATGATGAAAATATGGAGTATGAAACTTTTAGATTTGTGTTGTTTATAAGAGGCTATATTTAGCCATGATGAGTGGATAGTTTTTGGTGATATTCAAAGAATATATGAGAAAATATATATAAATCTTAAAAGTCATAAATATGTATTCCATATATAATCAACTAACATGATTACTTAGCGATTACATGCTCTAATGTCTTATTATAAAATAGTAATAAATTTTAGATTTTTGAATTGATAATAACAAAAGTAAAAATTTTGATTATGGCTCTTCATGTACTGTACCAACATTTTAAGAAGTGTTATGGAGAGTTATTGGATAATTTAAAAATTATTTCCATGAACTACATATTTCCCTAATAGACACACTTTCTATCTAAATACACTTGAAGTCTACCTTCCAAAGGAGAATTTCTAAATTATTTCTCCATGTCCTCTAAAGAAAGATACCCTTTAAAAACAGACAAATCAAGCTTTTCTCAATTTGTCAGCCGTAGGGGAGTTAAGTTGTTCAAAGGAAATAAGACAGATATTCTAAATAGAATGTTTTTGGACGCCTTTCGTGAGACATCAGTGGCCCTTTAAAGAGAGTTTATTGATTCTTCAGGCAGCACCCGAGGCAGCCCAAGATCTATTGCTCTGTCACTTTAAAGCAGCAGCACATACGCTGCTTTTCCTAGGAGATCTTTCTCTTAAGACCTGAAAATTTCTACAAACCAATTGCATCTGTCATCTCTTGCTTGATCCACTGAGTCCCAGGGGCCATGTCCAGGAATGGTTAAAAGCTATATTTTTGCTCAAAATACTTGTTGGAACAAATTCATTTTTAGGGAAGAGACTCCGTAAATGAAAACTAAGCATTTAAACCTGTAAACGTCAATGAGAGGAGCCGTGACCAGGAAGGAAGCGGGCTTAGTGGGAATCTGTGAGAGATAAACACGGACCCAGGTCGCCAGATATGGCATCCCAGAGATACAACCAGTGTCTTCATGGAAACTTCTAGGAAAGGGAAGCTATTATTTCTTAAGGAAATATATTTTACTCGGGGATAGAAAAAATATTAAATGGATGATCTTTATGTTATTCCAGAATCCCACTCCCTGTTAATTTAATTTATTACAAGTAGCTCAATACTTTGAAAGCCGCTATCAGGGTGACATAGACTATATGTATCCTCCTTTGCCTTTGTACTTAAGCCACAGTCACCTACTATTCTTGTCTGTCTTTGAGAGAAGCACCAGATTTTAAAGTATTCCTTAAGTCACCAATTAAAATAAATTACTAAACTTTAGGTGTAAAGAAAGGGTGGGCAAATTTTTAAGCACTTCTGAATCAATGTCTAAAATAATCAGAAAAACTCACAGATTATTTTCCTCTGGGATTTGGCTTGAATTTTAGTTGGTCATTGTGATACAGGATTCCACCACTCAGGGCTGGACAGGGAGCCCCCCATTCTCTAGGCCCAGGTGATCCCAGAAATTCGACTCCCATTTCCACACACAAACAGACTGACTTTTTCAGGGCACACCCTCTAGGCTCTAACTAGATCATGAACAAAGCAGTCTGAGATGTTTTTTGGGGTGGTTTCACCTTGAGTAGGGAACATACACCCTAATCCCTTCTCAGAGACAAAAACTCTAAGGACCTGATAACCTTGTCCTAGTGGAGGAGGAACTACATTCAATGTTAATGCACTCATTAACTTTGAAAAGATATTTTTCCTTCGGCTTGGCACCCGTAGTACAGTGGTTATGGGCACCAGCCACATACACTGAGGCTGGTGGATTCAAACCCAACTGGGCCAGCTAAACTACAATGATAATTGCAACAACAACAACAACAACAACAACAAAGATATATAGCCGGACATTGTGGCAGGCACCTGTAGTGTCAGCTACTTGGGAGGCTGAGGCAAGAGAATCGTTTAAGCCCAAGAATTAGCACTCTACAGAGGGTGACATAGTGAGACTCTGTCTCAAAAAAAAAAAAAAAAAAAGGAAAGAAAAGATGTTTTTCCACCTACCAAATCCTGGCCAAGTATAATTCTCAAGACCTAATACTTCTAAATAAAGAGCCCATGTAGAAACACCCCAGTTAGTTCTTTCCTCTTCCAGAAGCTCTGGTGCCTCTTACTTCTCCTGTACTCCTTTCTAATAAAATCCTGTCTTACCACTGATCTGTGTGGTCTGTGGGTTCATTCTTTGAATCTCGAGACCAAGGACCTACTGAAGAAGAAATTCCAGTATCAATTGTATTAAAGATTTCTGAAAAAAAAAATAGAACTGTAATTTTTATTTCTCAAGGGAAAGGCATAATAAATGTCTAGGGATAACACTAAATGTGTTTTAGAATATACTTTTTGGAGTATATATTAGAGATAAACTTGTGTTTATTATCAGATGCTAACCTCAAAAATTATTACATGTGAGAATTACTTCTGGAGGTAGCATTACTAACTAATCTAATTGTTTAGTTAAAATATGCAGCTTTGCTTTTAATGACCAAGTGTCCATATTCCTATGAATGCGACAATTAAGAATCAAGTTCTGGGGCGGCGCTTGTGGCTCAGTGGGTAGGGTGCCGGCCCCCATATACCAAAGGTGGCAGGTTCAAACCCGGCCTGGCCAAACTGCAACAAAAAAATAGGCGGGCATTGTGGCAGGCTCCTGTAGCTACTCGGGAGGCTGAGGCAAGAGGATTGCCTACGCCTAGGAGTTGGAGGTAGCTGTGAGCTGTGATGTCACAGCACTCTACTGAGGGCAATAGAGTGAGACTATCTCTAAAAAAAAAAAGGAATCAAGTTCTGTTTCTGAAGTAGCAATTTTGGAGAATTATAGTGAAGTGCTAAGAGCATGATTTCTAAAATCAAATATTTCATTTCTTTCCTTTATCTGTTCACCTCAGATGAATATTCATCCCTTTCAAGAGTCTGATTGTCATGCTTACATGATTTGATTTGTTCATATGCCATACTAACCAGAATAGATAGACTCTTAAACGGGCTCCACTCTTGAGATAGTGGGGCCTTCCTATGTGCCTGGTGTCAGATGTAATTAGTCATCAGCAATATCTGATGGAGAAGACAAACACAGTGGAACCCCATGTGCAAAAGACTTGATACCTAAAATGTGACCTTAAGGATCTGGCCTGCAAAAAGGTGTCCTCTGTACCTACTGTGGTGTGTCCTCAGTTTTCAGAGCTCTACCGCCTCAACTTTGATTCAACTTCTTCAGGTTCTCATGCTAAGAACCTCATCTTTCCCTGTGCCAGTTAAATGATTCTACTCACAGCACAGAAGATAGTGTGACATTCTCTCAAGCTTTCAACGTACAAAACACTAATATATTAGAAATATTCAAATTTAATCTTTTAATAGCAAGATATTAAGGATATCCTTAGAAGTTATCACCAGAAAACTTAAATCTAGAAAAGTCAGCAAACATTTTAGATAGGTGTTGCCTCCAGGGCCCTGACAATTAACTCTGTTGACCTAGAGTTTCATGTGTTGGTGACAAGGACATGTATAGTGAAAAGGTGGATTAGAGACTCAGAATTAAGTGGGAACCCTTAAAGGGTGACATACTCTGTGGCTGAAGTGAGAAAAACAAACTTGTCATTTGGTGGGGAAATATTAAGGGATCTTTCCCAAGGGGCAATTTGAGAAAAACAAAACAAAACAAAAGAAAAAAATAAAACAAACAAGCAAAAAACCACAAACCTTTCCTTGAGAGTTCATAACTACCTTTCCTGGGTGGGGACTAGAAATAACAATCCTTGATCCTGAAACCTCAAATCAGAAAATGTATTTAAAATTGCTCCTCAAGTGCCTGCTAAAATGACATACGAATCTCTGGAGAGAAAACACGTTCCACACAAGCCTCAGGTAATCCCACAATGAAGTTCTAGAGATGATTTCTTAAAAGCAAAAAACAAATTCACAAGATGTGTAAGGAAAGAAATAATCCTCTGTGAGAGTCAATAAAATCATAAGCTACAGAATGAGATCTTTACATCCTGCAGATAGCAGAAATGTTATCGTAGATTATTAAATGAGTATGGTACTGAAGGAGCTAAGGAAATTTTGCCCCAAACTTTGACTCCTTGGTATAAAGGATATTTTGAATTAAAGGCATTTCATGATCAGGAAGCATTGAAGGAGGGCTTTCCACTATCTACCTAAAATCTGAGTAACCTGATGGAGAATCAAAAGGGGCTGCTGACTTATTACATGCTAACAGACCTGGCCCCACGGTCATTTGAAGCATGGTACCTGTCTGTTGGGTTAATCTACAAATCAATCTGTTTCCACCCATCTATAGAAATGATAAGGAGCTTTCTGAACTATGGAGTAGACACACTATGGAACAACCCCCCCCCCCAGCAACCACCTGCTGCACCCATACTTTCCACATTCTCACCCAGCCCCCACCTCCTAGAAGGCATCTATGAAGGTCTCTGACCATCACTGAGACACTGGGTGATCATTCTTATGGTTCCCCCATGCTCATGGTATTTGGAAATAAACCTTTCTCTTATTGAACTATTATAATTGTGAGCGGATCTTTCAGGGAACTCATCAAGCGAAAAGGACAGGTTTCTCCACAATCCCTAGAACACATATGTTTAAAGAAATAAAAAAGTGTATCAAAATTATGACTAAAGGATAAGAGTTTATCAAAATGATAGAGTAAAACTGAAGAATATTATAGAATGTCTAGAAAAAACATGTCTATGAAATTCAAAGTTCAGACTAAACCCCACATTAGATTCAATGAAGGAAAAATTAATGCAGTAAAAAATCAGAAAAGACATAGGCCAAATGCAGCACAGAAAGATAAGGGGTAAAACCTAGAAAGGAAAGGTCGGGAGACAGGCAGTGTGAAAAGTTCTAATATTCATGCATCCATCTAATTGAAGTTAAAAAAAAATGTTAGAGACAAAAGGAGTAAGCAACAAGGGTAATAAAGTTGAAATTCTCAGAAATAAGGAAAATGAAAATCCCAAAGTGGATAAATGAATGTTTAAAATTCTAAAGCAAGAGAAGTAACAAAATTTCATCACTCCACATAAAACTGCAGGACACTGAAGAGGAGATTGTCAAAGCTTCCAGGGACGTGAGATAGTTTACCTTTACAGGGAGGGAAAACAAAACTAACAATTACCTTCTTAATGGCGGTAATAAAAGCAAAGAGATTGTCAAATAACATCTTCAAAGTACTGTGAATACCCGGCAACATAAAATTGAATACCCAATAACACCGCCTAATAGGGGTGACAAACACATTAGCACACTCATTATCACAAACATTTCTATTTTACCCTCATTGGTATTTATTCTAATTATAATGACACCCCAATGGTTCGGTTTAATGTGTTAAAGATAACTTTAAAAATTATATGGAAGAATAGCAGTTCAAATAAATTTGGCCTTAAAACCAGGAAAGGCAAAGCACTCAAACCAGGTGTGATGACTTAATCAGATAACAAGACACTTCAAGATTGCAAATTTAAGACAATTAGTGAGGAAAAATGGTTCTAGGAAAGTGAGTTACCTCTGTGGAAAGAACAAATTGATCCCTGTTTCATACCGTATACAAAATCAATTCAAATTGGATTTGGGATTTGATTGCATAAGGCAATGTTTTAAGGCTTCTTAAAGAAAATATAGGAGAGTATCTGGTTTGGGCTTTTTGTTTGTTTGTTTGTTTGTTTGTTTTTGAGTTAGAGTCTCACTCTGTTGCCCAAGCTCCAATGCTGTGGTGTCAGCATAGCTCATAGTGTTTCCAGAATTTCTTCAGTAGGTCCTTGGTCTCAGGGATTGGAAGAATACATCCATGGACCATGAACCCCTAGTTAAATGGGATTTATTAGCCAGAGAAGAAGACAGAAAAAGCACCAGAGCACCTAGCAGAGGGAAAGACACAAGTTGGAAAATCTCTGCTTGGGTCCTTTGTCTAGGGCTATGTATAGTCCCTTGGGTCCTTTGTAGTTATATTTGGCCAGGATTTGGTAACAAATGAATGGATATAGTCCCTGTGCTAGGGCAAAATGTCAATGCTTTCCCTTCATGCAGTTGCCCAGGTGTTATACAGGCCTAGGAAATGTACATGAAATTGCCCAGGCCTAGAAAATAGGAGATCCCTATTCATCCTCATGGGGAAACTCCGTATCAGTATGGTACAATCCTTGCCTATTAGCTCCTGTGGGTTGGTGTGGGAAGCCAGGAGACAGAAATGATAAGGAGCTTTGTGCACCGTGGAGCATAGAAACACTATGGAATTATGTCTAAAAATAAAGAGTCAAGGCAGGGTGGGGGTAGGTGGACACTACTGTGCACTGGAGCTGGCAACCTGGAGGTGTCCCCCTGGCAGGTGTCTGGCCCCTCTGGCTACTGGAGCCTCCTCTGGCCCCCTCTGCCTACCCCTCATCCTGCTGGCACCTCTGCCTGCCAGACCACCAACACGTCAGGGCAGGGACACAGAAGACTTTGCAGGTCCTCCCAGTGGGCAGCACCAGCTCTGTGCCACTGTATCAATAGTGATCTCAAACTTCAAGGGATCCTTCTGTCTCATCCTCCTGAGTAGGTGGGAGTGTAGGTCCCTGCCATGATGCCGAGCTAATTTTCTATTTTTGCTAGAGGCTGGGACTTGATCTTGCTCAGGCTGGTCTTTGAATTTATAAGCACAAGTGACCCCCCCCACCCCACGTCGGCCTCCCAGCATGTTAGGACGATAGGCATGAGCCATCATGCCTGGTCAGGGGAACATCTTAAAATGAGGTTAGGGATGGATTTGGTTAGCAAGTGTCAAAAAGAATACAATGAAAGAAAACAATGAACATCTATTACATTGAAAAGAAGAACTTCTCATTTTCTAAGTATTACATAAAGGAAGTGCCAACACATTATAACCAGAGAGAAAATATTTGCCTCGTACATATTGCCATATCACTGACAATAAATTTGTATTTAAAATATCTATACATGCACAAAATTTATACAACAAGAAGTAAAAGAAAACAAACCAGCAAATCGGGGGGAAAACCATGCAATACTGAATATATATATTCTCATAACGGGATATACACATCCTGGAAAATAAATACAAGGGGAGGGGCCACAGGAGGCTCCAGTAGCCGGAGGGGCCAGACAACTACCAGGGAGACACCTCCAGGTTGCCAACTCAATTTCAAATAGCATTTAGGAGTGAAAATATAAGAATCAACATATGTCCATTTATATAATGATTAAACATATAAAACTAAATGGTATGTTATTTAGAAGAATGTGAATGTAGTGTGTAATTATGATGGAAATACAGAAAACAAATATTACAAAACTTAGACCAGCAACTGGTTAACTTCTGGGAGGAACAGATTGGGAAGGGACCTATAGGAGATGTCAAAGGTACTGATGTTTCAATTCTTACTATAAGTGGCAGATACCTGTGTACTTTTATTAATACCAAAATAATTATAGTGATTATAATGATTAGGAACATAAAATATAGTATATGCATTGTTGGTATTTATGATATATTTTACTATATGAAAATCCTCAAACAAGGAGGCTACTTTCAATAGCCGTCTTTTAAAAGTTACTAGTTAATTCTTAATCTTTATGTCATCATAATTAGTCATTAACAGATGCAGTAAATAAACAGGTAAATGTCCACAGCTGCTCAACCTTTGTTTCTGTCTGACTGCACAGAGGCTCAATGAATTATTTTGTCAAGTGAAATGTGTAGGATAACAAAATGCCTTTTGACGTTTCATCAATACTTGTATAGTTCTGCTTTAATTGATTTTAGTGCCAAGCTAATTTTATGCTTGAGAAATAGACAAATTCCAGCTAAAACTTTAGCGATTCCCAATTAGTTTCTGACTTGTTACTTGTAGTAGTGGAAATAGTAGAAGGGAAGAAGGAGCAGCGTTAACGGTTCGGAGGTGTTTTTGGAGTTTAGGGAAAAGACCAGAAAAATGTGCGACACAAGTAATGTGATGAGAGAAGCTCGAAGCTTCAAGAACTCGGATTTTAGAGAAGTTCTTGCACCCAGGTGATAGTATATATGGTTCTTAGAGGAAGAAAATTAAAACCATTAAAGATGGAGGTTAGCGGGAGGAAAATGAGACGATTCATGAGACGATTGCTATGGAATGTGTAAAATATAATGAGCCCGCCCTTGGTCTTCTTCCTCATGCCTTTCAGTGTCCACAATGAGGGTAACGTCACCAGATTATAAAACTGAAACTTGAGCTCAGCTGTTAAGTTACTAACCAGTCAGTATCAGCTCTATGCTGAAACCATGGATTGGCGATAGAGTTTCTCATCATTTAGTGGTATGTAAGATGCCAGGAAGCATAAAATTTAAAAAATGATTTTAAAAAGGTTTTTGTGTTTTCCACAAGTATTTGAGGTTCCTTTGCATTGCACATGAATTAAAGTGAAATTGTAGAAATGTATACAAATATATTAGGGCCAGAGAAAATGCAAATAGAATAGGAGGATGTGGTCCAGAGAAAATTGAGTTTCTTCTTAAGTGTGAGTTTCTTCGGAAAAGTGGTGCTGATGAATAACTTTTATTTTCTCTCATTTGTTGGTCTGGCTTAAACCAAAATTAAAACACAGATACCTAGAGATATTAATGAACTGAAACTTTATCTAAAAATGCTCTGCAAAAGTAATCACACGTAGGGGACTTGAGATTGTATATAGGATCTGTGGGTCGATGTTATAATTATAACTTGTCAACTTCCTCCATAGACAGTTTTTGAAGTAGTAACAGCATACAGAAAGTGTGATGTTATATGTGTGTGTGCACAGGGTATGTGTGAAGTATTTATGTAGCACAGATACATAGACATCTTTCTTTTTTCCTAAGTGAGAGCATATCTAGTGCACCAGGGGTTGGGAGAAGCTCTTTAGAACCTCCAATTCTTAGAGCACCTATATATGTTGTGGACAAAGTTCACTATTTAAAAGCTGGATTCTTAAATTTAATAATGAATAGGTAGTCAGAATACAAAGGTGGTCGGCAAAATCTTCATTTCCATTATCAGAACTCAATTGTGTTTAAAATGCAAAGTATTTTGATAGGCAGGCATTTGGTTTAGTGAGTATAACATACTCTTCTTCTGAATTCTATTCTTAGCCAATACTAAAAGACTGGCATTTAAATAAACTCTTTTTTTTTTTTTTTTGGTAATGGATTTGGAGATTTGGATTTAACTATGAGTGGACCTGATGTAGTTTTTCAGAAAGCAAAGATTAATAGGTGCTTGTACTATATAGGAGATGCATCAGCTTATTGTGTTGTTGAGGAAAAGAATAAGAAAGTAAATTTTGTACAGATTTTAGGGAGAAAAAAGATGACCAAAAAAGGACAGACTTTTGCCTAGAGTACATTTTCTTTAGAAAATATGCTTGCTCGGTAGGGGAGGAGAATGATTCCAAATTCTACATCTGAATAGAGAACTTTCTGGCTCTGGAAGTATAACATCAGAAATATGACAAGACTAGGATCACTAGTTATAGGTTTTAAAAGTTTTACCAAAATATGAATTTTAGAAAACATAAAGAAAAAATGAAGGGGTCCTTTAGATCCAGCAAAATGCATTCCCTCTATAGGGTAGGAGAAAGTCAGGACCCATTCTAGAAGCATGTTAAAGTGTTAAAAAATAAGCTTAACTCATTTGAAAGGTGTAGGGAGACCTGAGCACAATGAAATATGGAGGAGGAAGGTGACTTTGGTTTCACAGCTGCAGAGAAAGAGATACCATACTGGGATATGGAGACCATGACAAATGACTTGACACCCAAAGAATTACAAAGCTATGGAGAGACTTCTGTTCTCGTGTGTTGGCCACTTTTTAATGGGGTGGTGGTTTGTTTTTTTCTTGATGACTTGTTTAAGTTCTTTGTAGATTCTGGATTTTTAGCCCTTTATTGCTGTGTAGGTATTGAATATTTTGTCTCATTCTGTAGGTTATTTATTTGTTCTGTTAATTATTTTCTTGTTTGTGCAGAAGCTCCTTTAATTTAATCAAATCTCATTTATTTATTTTTGTTTTGGCTACAATTTCCATTGTGGTCTTAGTCACAAACGTCTTACTTGCATTGATATCTTAGAAGAGTTTTCCCTACATTCATTCTGGAATTCCTATGGTTTTGTGCCTTACATTAAGCCTTTTATTAATTAGCCTCTTGAATTAGTTTTCATGGATGGTGAGAGATAGGAGTCCTGTTTCATTCTTCTGCACGTGGCTATCCAATTCTACCAGCACCATTTATTGAACAGGGCTGCTTTTCTCCAGTGTATGTTGTATCTGCTTTGTTAAGGATTTGTTGGCTCTATGTGGATGGTTTTCTATCTGAGTTCTCTAATCTGTTATATTGTGTGACCAATGATATACAAATAAATAACAATAGGAATGTTATTGAAATGATGAAATTTATAAAAAATAATTAAGCGGGAATAAGAAAAATGTTTAATTAGAAGAAACAGACATGATGTAGGAAAATGGATGCAGGTATGCCACAGGGCACAGTCTCAAGTGAGCCTGAATCGTCCACTCAGAGATATGAAGTTCTTTTCTGTCTGTGTGGCTTCCCTATTGCAGTCTTAATCCAGCAGTCTTAGGGACACTGTAGGCTCTCCTCCAATATAGCCTTCCATTTCCTCTATTATCCTTCTTACTCATTTTCTTTTCCAGTTTGTGTTCCTTTCTCTGACAATTACCTCAAGCTTTAAACTAGAATTGCTGGTATACCTAAGCTCGGGTTAGGAGTAAATCAGGCCTCCAGATCAATAGCAGGGTGCCGGCCAATACTGAGTTCCAGAAGTCGATTGTTTTGAATGTAATATAAATTACTGTGGTAATGCAAACATGCTTTGCTATGATGGGTTGTACTTGATCACGTGCTTTCTGACTTTTTGATCAGTTCCTTGAAGGAAAGCACATGAGGATTATTTATTAAGTTTATAAATTTAATAAATTACACTTTTCGGAAATATAGCTAAAAGTATTTTTTTGTGCTCCTATGCAAACACCTAACTAAAATGATGACATTTAGCAGGAATGTAAATTGTCTTCATTGTAGTCTAATATTGACACTCAAAACACATTTGTGTAAATTTAGAAAGGGGCTAGTTAAACTAGCAATGACTATTTCATATGATAATACCAGGAGTTTGTAATTGATTATAAATTCATTATGAATCTACAATAATTACAGTGATGGTTGCTTAAAAATCTAATTTCAGTGAAGTACAGAAAAATAGACTGTCCCTTTTAGTCTCCTATTTATTCCAAGGGTCACTTTCTGGGTAAGTATTAGAAAACTTCTGTGTCCATAAGCGTTCAGCTTTGACTATGAGACATTTGGAAATCTTATCTATAACAGAATGAATGTCATTAGATTATCTTTGAATAAAAATTAAAGAAAAATCATAAGATTTGGATTTTGAACCCATTTGATTTAAACTGTAGAATTGCCAAATACCATCTGAATGACTTTGTCCAAGATGCTAAATCTCTTGAGGATTTAGTTTATTAAATCAGATGATAATTTAGTTTAATAACTTTAGTTGATCATCTCTGTGACATCCTATTGTGATGAGGTTGATATTAGTTTAGAATAGTGTTTTCAACCTTTTAAATGTCACAGCACACTTGGACCTATAGTTAAATTTCTATAGCACACTTAAATTATTTTGACCAAAAAAAAAAAAAAAATAGTACAAAGCAGAACGAACTTATTGTGTTTTGAACTTGTTTCAAAAATAATTTAATTAATGATCTTTTAAAAATTTCCATGGCAAACCAAAGATCCTCTTATAGCACACCAGTGTGCCATGCACAGAGGTTGAAAATCACTGGTCTAGGAGATATTTGGAGTCCCTTCCAGTTTGGGAGTCTATACTTCCATAAAGTGCAAATCATAGAAATATATGTAATTAAGATTCCATACTTTTTCCCAACATGTTTTATTAGCAGGTCACCCAAAAAGCTTTACCAACATTTTCATTAAAGGCTTATTAGTCTTTTATTTGGATAAAACCAATTTATTTTTATCAAAATTTCACTAACTATAGCTAGATAGAAAATTCTAATTCAATTGTAAAATAGTATGGTAAACTTTCACACTTTGTTATTTATGAAACATTATTCATATATCTTAGGGAAAAAAATGTCCAAATAGTTTTTTGTGCATGTAATATGGTTGATAGCTCCTTATGGTAAAGTGATAACTTTGAATTTCATTTGCAAAACTTTTTGTTTGAGTTTTTTTTATAAAACTTAGATCATAAGATAACCCCTTTGTTTTCTTCAAAAGATAGATTCATTCAGTAAAGAAAATTATGGGATGTTTTGGCATGAGTCTGACACATGTTTACTCACAACACTGAGGAAGTATTGAGGAGAAGCAAAGCCAGGCATAGTGGCTCACACCTGGAACCCTACCACTCGGGGAGGCCACAAGGATCCCTGGAGCTCAGGATTTCCAGACCAGCCTAAGTGAGAGTGAGACCCTCATTGCTATCAAAGGTAGGAAAAAAATGGCCAGGCATTGGGGTGGGCACCTGTAGTAGGAGCTATTCCAGGTGTTAAGGCAGGAGGAGTTTGATGTTGTGGTGAGCTAGTCTAATGCCTGGGCAGACAGATACACAACACTCTGTCTCAAAAAAAAGAGAGAGAGAAGCAAAAAAATAAATAAATAAATAAATAAAAATAACCCTAAAGCAATGTATATCTGATGTCTTTGAAAAGAACTATGTTATTTTCAAGTAGTGCCATATTACTAAAGTTATTTTTGTCTTTTCCCCAAAAATGATTTAGAGTAACTGATTATCTGAAAAAATACTCCTTTGTTCACCGCTATTAGACTTGCTTAAACTGAAATCTTGAAGGACATCTGAGTTCATGGAATATAATTATACTTTTATTTTGTGAAATACATGTACAGAATTTATAATGCTTCTTAATATTTCAAAAATTACTTATTATCCTGCTAAAATTAAAAGTATCATCCATACTTCAAATGCTATTTTTTGATGAGTCTATACAAGTCTTTCACAGTGCAAAAAATTTAAGATATACCCTTAAATATGTTGGTTATATGAAATATAACCATTACCCTGTAAAATGTGTATGATAGATGTACGAATAAAAACATATTAGGCCCGGTCCCAGGAGACATGATTTTGGGCCTTGAGTACAACTTCGGAGTAGTTCTACTGTATCTATTGATCGTGACAATTTTCTTTCTTTATCTTGACATGTGACTATTTTGTCTTATTGTTTTTTAATAGTCTATGTTTATAGAACTATAAGATTCTTGCATCCCATCACTTATTTCCCATGAGAATTACTCGACTTAAACTGGATATTCTAAAATTAGATTTTACTATAATTTTGACTTTTTCTTCAGATTGTATTTTTCACACATTAGTGCAATCTGCCATCTTAATTATGTTTTAACTGAATGGCAGGGAAGAAAATTCAAATTATAACTGAAGCGAGTCCTTACCTTTTTCATGCTTCTATCATGCTTTTGGTAAATGAAGAGTATAAAGAAGTTTGAAACTTTGGATAAACTGTTCCTTCCCTTTTTATTCTCTCAGAAGAGCCATCTTTCATAGCATTTATAGAGCCCGGAGTGGATTTGTGTAATTAGCTTGGTTGCAAGCCATCCTTCCCATAGGTCAAGCCAATTAAAGGATAACTAAGGGAGACGTGGCTCCGAACAGTGGCATATGGCACTAATGCTCACTAGAGAGGGAAAACAAAGACACATGGATTATACTTTGAGAGATTAACTTTGAAAGAAAATGAAATTGGATGTCGAATACTTTGAACTCAAAATCCCCCTCCTTTTTTGTTTTCAGTCTGTGATCTTTTGTCCTCTACTTTCTATGTTCGGCCTGTCCTCAGACTTGAAGATGTGGACGCTGGGGTTTTAGCCATGGTTACTATTTGCCACAGTGGAACCTAGATCTTCCTTACGTCCTGAGTTTGTTGTGGGTGCACACAAAGGATCCAACTTTGATGGTATTCCCTAGGCCCAGGTCACCAAAAAGTCAGTTTTCTACTTTAGAAATCCAAGAATTGGGCTTCAGGCTTGAGGTAGACTTTAAATGGGGATACTGTGAAGATAAAGCAGAAACTCAGGATACATTTCAAAAATAATACATGAAAGAGGCAATTTGAATGAATGTTAAGCTGGAAGTAGTGATAATAAATAAAATAAATATAATCCTGTCTTCACAAATTTCCTCTACAAAAGTAGAAATGAGATAATTTTAGTGAAAAGAAAAATAAACTCAAGTACAGATTTATTCATAATATAGTGACAAACTCTTACATAGTGTCAGTCAATGGTTTTAAAATGTGTGTCAGGAGTATAAATTGACAGACCCACAAATGTCTATGTGTTTGTTGCTTAATTAAAAGTCCATCAAGTACCAGGTTTAACTTCAGACTGAAAAACAATTTGCATCAGCTAGGGTGGGATTGCAGTTTATTCCCCCGTTTGTTCCCTTGGCTCTATTCCTTTGCCTATTTTAAGAATTAAATTGTTGAAACTTCAGCTTCAGAAAGGTAGAAAATTCAGTTTTAGAAGATTTTTCTACGGATTTTGCCTTGCACCAAAAATAGCTAGCTCATAAACTACTGATAGACTATTGGGGATTTCTTTTACTTCTCTCTCTGCTACAGACTTGCTCTGTGATTTTAAAACAGATCTGATTTCACCTTTTTATGCCTCAATTTCTTTACTTACTAAGTAATGAGAGTCTAGGAGTAAGTGGATAATACAGGACCTCTGCGGTTTTAATTTACCTTGAAAATTTTGAGTCTAACCCACCTATCTTAACCAGATTTTACTCTGAAAAAAAAGAAAATGAAGAGTCAAGGTTGCTATGAGGAAAAATTATTTAATAAATACAAATATCTAGAAAGGGTGAGTTTTTTAAACCACAAATAGTTGGTCTTTTGAATAAGCAAAGTGGACTGCTGTACATTATGACATCTGGTACCTTGCCCCTTTACATCAGTCTTCCACCTAGAGAACTTGTGAACAAAAGTTCTCTGAAAAGGAATTGTGAAAAAAAGAAGACTTATTCCTGTGAACAGTTTGTAAACCAGGGAGACACAGTAAAACAAAAGAAAAGAGGGTGCATTCCAGAACACAGAATAAAGGTTTGAGTTTTACAACAAAAGCTTCCACCCAGGTTCTCACTTAGGTCTGTTTATGTAGATGAGGAGTTTAAAACCCTTTGTTGACTTGGTTGAGTTCTGATTGGTTGATATAGGTGAGCTCTGATTGGTCAAAGCAGGTGTATTCTGAATTTAGAGATAGGATTTTCAGAGAACTCAGTTCTCAGAACCTATCAGAGGCCCTCAGAGTTTTTAAACAGGAGGCCAGTTCACTGTCCCTCAGACCATTGGAGGGCCAGACTGTGGCCCCGTACCAGTTGGCTGCTAAGCAGGACAGGCAGCGGCAGCAAAAATACCTGGCAGGCTGGATAAATGTCCTAGGCAGGCTGCATGTGGTTCGCTGGCTGTAGTTTGAGCACTCCTGTGTCTAGTTAGTAAATGATCATCTGGCTCTATGTGAATTTAGGTTCAATTAGGCCCCTGGACTCCATCTTTAAATGTCTTTCAGGTTCGCACTTGTTCACAAGCTAAGGTGGAAATCTTCCAATCCCATCATCCCCATTTCTTTTCTCAGGATGCTTTTATTTTCTCATTTGTTATTGCCTGACTTATTTGCAAATACAACCACTTACATCAACGACTGTTCTGTGTGAAATGACATTTAAATCTACATTTATTAATGCACAATAATGCCAGTTCCCCACACAGAAATACCGCAAGAACTGCTCTTTCATGTTGACAGGCCAAGTCCTTTAAGAAATTCAGCATTTTGCTATGAAAGATGGACAGAAATGTGAGAACAATTTTTATTACTCACGTATGCTATGGTTGAATTTATAAATACTTGTAGTAAAATATGCTTTATCCATTCTAATTTATTGATGTCTTGCAAAATTTCAACATAGAGATACTTCATGCTTTGGCTACTATATTCTCTTGTAAAAATCCATGCGCAAAAACGTTTTTATGAGCCTGCAGCTGACTATGGACAAGAAGTTGCAGCTTGTCCACCAGTTCTACGTACAGAAACCGAATGATATTTCTACACTTATTTTCGTTAAAATGCTACAAGCTAAACTAGAACTGGTAACAAAAATATTGTAGCAGAATTTTCATTTCATTTTTAAAAATACAGGTGGGTGTAGGAGGTTTCTGTCATATCTCTCTATTTACAGTGAAAAGTCAATTGTAGGCAGTTTGTGTTGAAAACGACAGCGTTTCTATCAAGCTCTACATCAGCTGCTGCTCGCTGGAGTCGGAATCATCATCCTTCACTGGGCTGTCTTGCTTTATGATATCAATTAGCAAACAATCTGTTTTGTTGGCACATGATACAATTAGGATGCAAAACAGAGTGACTGTGAAGCAAAACATTTTTCAGGGAGAAGGCCCGAGCGTAGGGAGAAGAAATTGGTATCATTTTCCTGTCTGTCAGTCTTTCTTTAATTTGTCACTGATGTTGGTTCATTGACACTAATACACATAATAATATTATTAGGTTGTCTATTGTTTTTATTTCCTAGATAATTTTAATACTTATTTTAAAAATAACTTACGGCTATTATTTAACCTTTTAGTTGTTCTAAAATTAATGTTTAAACTTCTAGAAAATATTATTTTTAAAATCACATTCCACAGAAAGCAGGAGAGTAGGAACACTGGAGGGCACTAGTGAGCTAAATTTTTATTTTTATTTTTTGCTTTTACCAATATAATTTGCATGCCTTGAGGGATGCTTTTATTGCTTAATCTGATCTACTTGAAACTACTCGTTTTTCTTTCTGTGTTGCTCTTTTTTTTTTTTTTTTTAAGACCAGTAGCTCATTTGCTATTTTTCATTTACCAAGAAAGCTCCAGACCCTTAGGTTCATTATTTTGATAAGCTTTATCCCATACGGATTGTCTAGGTGGCCTTTATACCTTTATTGGAAATCCCCTGATCTTGTCCTATGACATTTCTGGTGTGTTTTGTTTTTTTGCAAAAGAGCATCTCGGCATCTGCAAGTGATTGCTACTTAAGCCCAATTGTAAGAGCTTCAAGATGTACACAAATCACTCCTGGGTTTTTTCTTAAGCCACATTTAAACCTCAAATTCCCGGTCTCCAGAGGTGAATGGCTAGATGTTAAGTAATCTGCCACCTGGTTCATTCTAACATGATTGATAGAGAAGACAAATTCATCTTCTGAAAAATATAAAAGAATAATTTTTCTTAAAAGGTCAAATGAAATTTATGCTTCATGCTTAAAACTTTGGCATTTCAATTAACTTTTAAAAGTCAGAAACAATATAGGGAGCTCTAAAATGTGCTTAAAGAGAACAGGAATTGTATTTATTAGTCAAAATAAACCAGAGTTAATGACTTTCTCAGAATATGTTGTTCCTGCCTCTCTATTTAAAAAGATTTAAACAATTCTAAGTTGGGGGCGGTGCCTGTGGCTCAGAGGAGTACAGTGCTGGCCCCATATGCCAGAGGTGGCAGGTTCAAACCCAGCCCTGGCCAAAAACTGCAAAAAAAAAAAAAATTATAATTTTGAAAGTAGTAGAAACACTTTTTCAAATCTTCACTGTTTCTGGGGCTTTTTTATATTTTAGTTGCCTTCCCTTTTCAAATATTATGTTTTGAAATCATGAGTAAAAAGATAATACAGTTATTTCACAAGTGCATATGATATGAGGAATATCAGAGATTTATAATAAATGTTATTACAATGTTAATTGAAACAGTATGAGAATAGTCAGGAGCAAACAGTTAAAACCTCGAGTCCCATTTGTTGAAATCTAATATTTTACAGTAAAATATCTCTTGATATTCCTGCTCTCAATAACTCAGCTATACAAATAAATATTTCTCCTCTATATCTTATGTAACATGGTATTTTTATTTCAATATACATAGGATACCTTTCTCAAAACATAACACAGGTGGGGATATCTCCAAATAGAACTAAAGAAATTCATCTTGTTTCTCACATCATCTCAAAATGCTACATTCTAAAATACCGCACTGATCATATTTCTCTCCACCACGCCTCCCCCCCCCCCACACACACTACAGAGAATAGCCTTCTTGTCAGCTGTTGAAGTTATTTTTAAGGTTTGATTGGGAGAATTTTCCCAAGTTGATGAAATGGGGGAAAACCCACGGAATTCAATGCTCAGCGGGATGGCATTGTTTTCACATTTGTGATGCTAGTTGTTATTTTCCAGTCTGTTGTCTTTTATGGCCATGAGGTTAAGAAGTTGTTAAAAGCACAACCTTCTCATATATTAGATCAGATGGGATGAAAAGGAATAATTTTATTAAGTTCAAGCTAGCAGGCAAGCGATGAAGTCCGACCAGGATTGAAAACCAAATCTGTTATAGCTTCAAGTCCAAGATTCTTTCTGCCTCACAAACCTACTGTGTAACAAAATCAAAATCAAAATCTAAATCTATACCCAGACATATACCTATAGGTGTTTATTAATTTCCTCTCTGTAACTTTTGAATAATGATTGCAATAATTTATGATTATCAAAGGAATTCAGTTCTTAGTCAATGAAAGAGATGACTAAAATTATTCTTGTTTGAGCTTTATAGAGGCAAATAAATTGACAAATATAATTCACAAATAAAATAGCATATGTTTGAGGTGTACAAACCTGATTTTTGATATGCGTTGAGTTTCTATAATTGGCATCATCAAGCTAATTATCATTATAGTGATAATTTTTAACAGTTAATTTTTTTGTATATGGTGAAAATACTTATGACTTACTATCTTAGCATGTTTCAAGTACAGATGATTCCTTTAGTCATTCATCCTTCAATAGACATTCACAGTGTTTCCATATCTTGGCTTGTGGATAATACTGAATTGAATATGTGAATGCAGGTACAGCTTCAATACGCTGGTTTCATTTTCATTGGATATATACTCAGAAGTGAGACTTCTGTATTACATGGTACTTTTATCTTTAATTTTTTAAAGAACCTCCGTACTGTTTTCTATAATGTCTATACCAGTTTATACGAGGTGTACAGGGGTTCCTTTTTCTCCAAGTCCTTGACAACACTTGTGATCTTTTGTCTTTTGGCAATCGCCATCCTAATCATTGTGAGGTAATAGTACATTGTCATTGTGGTTTGCATTTCCTTGATAATCTCTTGGTATGGCTGTCAGCCATTCCTTCTTTGGAAATTACTTTCAAATAAAATTTATAAAGAAGCTTTTCATATCTTCTGAGTAAAATATGTGTGTAGCACTTTAGATATGCATATGTGGAATATTCCCTCTTTTTCAGTATGCATTTTGAAAATTAGCAGCAAAATAGAAAAATTGGAATGTTACATTAGCAAATGCTGGAAAAACACCTGTGAATACTAGAAGTCCTTGATGGCCTGAGATTTTTTTGTTTCTAGTAAGAAGGACTTCAATTAGAATATTGTATAGGGTCAAATGCTTTGCTTTAAAATTAATTTATGGCCCTCCCAACTTGAGGGGTAAGTAATATGACATTGGAGTGAGACAAGCATGCCTTGCATAAATATGTTTTCACAAAATCACTAGACGTTTAGCAATTTAAACACACTATCATGAGTGATTCCATTTACATGAAAAAGACTCAAAGTTAATATTAAATACATGCATTTAAGGCCTTTCAATAATCTGCCTTCTGTATTACAGCCATACGTTATGCTGTTTCAAAAGGGAAATTCTTAGATTTTAAATGTTTCCTAAGATATAATTTACAGGAAGACTTTATCACTATTAAATTATAAAAAATCCAGTAAGAAATACTGTAGAAATAGTTGGAGTCTCATACGAATATATGCAAGAAGGTTTGGGGGGTTAGCAATTATATTGACTTTGCAGTTACACGTTTGGAACTAAAAATTGTATTTAGAGAGCTTTAGTAACCAATAGGAGGGGTTACATTTAGAGTATTTTTAACTCACAAACTAAAACAAAACGCAGTTTAGCATTTTTAAAGTAAACATCTTGTTTTCAATAAGATCTTGCTAAAGTTTTTAGATAACAGACCCTGAAAAAGTATAATGAATAGATCTCAGATAGGTATCATTAAGTGAGAAAAACTTTATTTTGTTGCCATGTAAATAATCTGTCCAGTTGGAGATTATATGCACTGTCCACTTGAATTCATTTCTATAGGCCAGCCTGAAACGACTGTGTTAACCGATGTCTTGGGAATGTGCTGGTACGATTGGTGGCTGGGGCAAAAAGGGAGTGAATTGCATATCATCTCTTAAGTCTCCAAGAATGGATCACAGATACTATATCATCAATTAATCTGTGCAAAAATTCAGTAACATGGTTATATGAAATGAGGTTTTCAGAGATTGTAACTAAGAGTTCAAAAGATGGAAATCTCCACTAGTCCTAAGATAGAAAAATGAAGTGCATATAGCAACCCACCAAAGGAAGAATGGAGGTACTTATCTATGAAATGTTTTAATAGAGTAGGTTGTGTGTGGTTGGCTAGATTTATTGTTCATCAGGGAAAAACTTTGTTCAAAATGTTATAATTTGTTGTGGTGTGTGCTTGTGTGTACTCACAAATGCAGTTGTGTATGAATATGTATGTGGAGGGAGAGAGAGGAAGGAGAGAAAAAATGGCAAGTCACAATTGGAGATGAAGTCATTTCATCATGAAATTCTAAAACTAATTTAGCAAGTATATGAATCGTGATTTTATTTGTCTATCTGATGATTTAAACTTTATAAGAAAGGTAGGGTGCAGTGACTCATGCTAGAATGTTGGGGTCCAAGGTGGGAGGCTCTCCTGAGGCCGGAAGTTAGAAACCAGCCTGGGTAACATAAGAAAAGCCCCTCTCTATGAAAAATTAAAAAAAAAAATAGCTTGGGGTGGTGGTGTGTGCATGTGGTCCAAGCTACTTGAGAGAGTGGAACAGGAACGTTGCTTGAGCTCAGGAGTTTGAGGCTGCAGTAAGCTGTGATTGTACCACCATACCCCACCCTGGGCAACAGAGTTAGACCCTGTCTCAAAAAATAAAAACTTCATGACTTGTGTTGACTGTCCCTAAAAATACTCTTAGGTCTGATGACTTACTAGAAGGACTCACAAAACTCAGTTAAGCTGTTAAACCCAGTTTTAGAGTTATGGTTTTCTATAGCAATCGGATGCAGATTAAAATAACCAGATCAAAAAGGCACTTAGGGCAGAATTCAAGAGAGAGCAAGTGCAAACTTCTCATTGCCTTCATCCAGTGGAGTCACATGGACAGTACTTCATTCTCCCAGCAACAATACGCATTGAACAAACTTGAAAAGTGTTGCCAACCGGGAAATTCATCTGAGCCTTCATATCCTGGGATATTTGGGGCTCGAGTTAGTCCCTCTCCAGAGGTCACACTGATGGCCCCACAGCTCCAAATAAACAAAACAGGCATTCATCATAAATCATATTATTTGCATAAACTATCTGATTTGGTCCAAGACCCAAAGTATTTGAAGACACACATGTCAGGCAGGCTATTCCAAGGGTTCAGAGGCTATCCTGCAGGAGTAACTCAAGGGTGAGTCCTGAGATCCTTTGGAATATGCAGGGTTTGGTTAGCTCAGGTCTACTGGGTTAACCTATTACTGCACAACATAAAGTTGATATAGTACCTTATTATTTTACTTGTTGAAGAAATGCATTTCTTTATTAAAAGAATGAAGAGCATAACTCTTGGTCAGTTTTTTAAGAAAAGGACTACGTAGAAAAATTAAGCTCTGATAAAACTCTGAGTTCAGAATTTAGCTTTCCAGGCACACTGTAGAATTTTGGTAAGGTTTAGTGTGCAAGTCACCATTCAGAGGCTACCTGGGGTTGCATGTCATATGACTGTGGCTCAGGAATTAAGCAGACAAACTGAAATCAAAGCATGCCAAGTGTGAGCAGAGGCAAGGCCAAGGAAAGGTCTGATTATTGGACACTTATGACTTGAAACTGGATTTCAAGAGAACTTGGTGATATATAGAGAATAAGTCATGATAGTCTAAGGTCTGGTCAATCATTAAAATAAGGGGTAGTATAAGTCATTAATTTCCTAATCTTGCTGTAACAAATTACCACAAACTTAATGGCTTAAAGCAACACAAATTTAGTATCTTAACAGTTCTGGAGGTCAAAAGTCTGAAATGACTTACTTGTAGGGTACTAAAATGAAGGTCTAGGCCAGCACATGTTTCTTCTGGAGGTGCCCAGGGGAAATCTTTCTCTTTGCCTTTAAGAGCATCCACGGTCATCTGCATTCCTTCCTCATGGCCCCTCTCTCAGCTCTGAAGTGCGTCCATCTACACCTGATTCTGTCATTGTGCCTTTTTTTGATTCTGACTTTTCTGTTTTCCCTTTTCCCTTGCAAGAAGCCTGTGATTATATTACCTGAGTAATCCAGAATAATTTCCCTCTGGCTCATCTCAAGATCCTTAACATAATCGTATCTGTGAAATCCCTTTGGCATGTACTGTCACATATTTACAGGTTCCAGGGATTAAGATGTGGACATCTTTGAGGGCCATTGTTATGTTCATCTCAACAAGAGATGAGGCGTCCATGGGAAGAACTGACATGAAAGGAAGCTTTTCTCAGTTGCAACTTTTCAATGTTGGGGTAGCTCAGTCAGGTCCAAAGAACGCACTGCAACTTCATTCACCAGGAAGCAAGAGGTCAGATGTAACCCTGAAAGGCCCATTAACATGTAACAGGTTTGCACGTAGTTTTGTGGGTCAATGGTTGGTGATTCACAAGATACTTGTTATACTTTGGCCTCATTCAAATCAACGAATCCAAAAGGGATCTGCATTATAACTACCATTTATTTTGCACTTACTGTTTGTTTAACTTGCCAAACCCAGGACTTACATCATCTCATGCAGTTCCAAGCAGCATTTAAGAATAGATTTTGGTGCTTCTCAATGGGGAAACTGAATCTGAGTATTCAGTTCCCTGTCCAAGATGTTTTAAGAGGCAACCTGGGAGAGAGAATGTGGACTTGAGTGATTTGGAAGTCTTGGCTTTCCTGATTTCAGAATGTCAATATTTTGGTTTACAACGTAGGATATTCTCTCCCATTTATCAAAATGTTTATGCTCATAACTTTTAATCTTTTGTTATATTCATAATTCAGGATTTCTCCTGTTTCAACCCCCAGAATAACCACAAGGTTGATAATTAGGATTTCCTTGTTGAAGATGGATTAGATCACTGGGTAGAAAACAGGGAAATCTTTAAAAAAAATGCTGACTTGAAAGCTGATGAAAGATTTCCTTCCTCCAGAAAAAGGCACCCCTAAGTATTTAAAATCCTTTTGGCTGGACATGGTCATGTTTAAAAATGCTGATGCCATTGGAGCAGTAATGAAGTACCTATTTATCCTGATAAGTAAAATTACTCCATGTTTTTCTTTTATACTATTTGGCATTTTGAAATACATCGAATGACCTAGGACTAAATTAAAACAATAGCAATTTTAGAAAGTAAATAACTAGAATTTGAGACAGCCTTCTACTTCTCGGATTTTCTGGTATCAGTGTGATTATTCTTTCTATGAGTGTTTCTCTGCGTGTGGTAGAAAAACAGATACTTTGACTATGGAACTTGTGGTATACTGGTTTTCACAGTGGAAGTAGAGAAAGGAAATTCACAAGTATATAAAAAAGAAACAGTGGTAGACTTGAGGAGAAAACACAGAAATATTTTCTCCTTTCATCCTCAATTTCTCCAAACAAATCTTCTATTATTTATAGTCTGATACCTTGACTTCCAAATATTTCTCTTAAATACCTTGAGGCAAAGATGAAAAAAATTTTTTTTTTCTCCTCACCAGTCTCTAAGTGAGAGATTTAGCTATCACATCAAGAATCTGCCACATGAATTCATCTTATGGAAAAAAATTAAGTGTGATTTGATATATTTCTTGAAATTAATTTTCATGAATTTTTTCTTTGAGTGCATCACTAAATCAAAAATTGAAGTGGTATTTTTAGTGCAAACTCACTCTACTTATAACTATATTTTAGCTCGAAGTTCTTGAGGTACAATCTAACAAAAATGATGTTACTCTTAGTGCTTGAAGTTTTGGATTCATGGTATTAAAAGTTTTACCTGTACCTATGAAGTATGCCAAGCTCCCCTGAAATTTATCTTTATAAAGTCTGAGGCAGTTGGTCTTTTCCCTGGTGTTCCAGAAGTAGGGCAACATCATCTCTCAGCTCATAAATCTGTGGATACACATTTGTCTCTGACAATGAACAAGCTGTGATGTGCAATGAAAAGATTTTGTAATCACCATGACAATATTCACAAAGCAATAAGAATAATCTGATTTTGATTTTTTTTATTATAATTGATTATCATACGGTTGAAATTGAAGAGTTCTATGAAATCCCAATTCAGAGATTTAGAAGTCAGCGCTTAATAAATGAGTGAGGACATCATGGTATCCCAACAAAGGTTTAATTTTCTTTGTTGTCATATTGACATTTTGGTTTTGAACCTAGATTGATGAGTTAGTCATCACATTTATTCTAACATATATATGCATTTTTTGCATATACGTACAAATATGAGTATGACATAGTTTCAAAGAATAATCAGCATCAGTGGTGGTCTCCAACCTTTGATAGGTAGCATTTTCCACATAAGAATATATATTACTGAGAATAACTCTTTTTTGGTAATGTATTTAAAACTAATATAAAAATATTATATGATAACAGTGATGGGTATTATTACCTTGATGGTAGTGATGATTTCATTGGTATATGTATGCATCTGTCTAAACTCATCAAATGGTATACACTAAATATTTTCAGTTTTTATTTACCATTTAACCTTAATAAAGCTGTTAAAAAATAAAATAAACACTTTAAAAACTCTAATATTTAAGAAGGGCAATCAACGAGTTGTTTTAGTAAGGCCATAATATTTTTGCTATCATTAATTCAGTCCTCAGTGGTAAAATCAGAGAAAAATATATATTGTATCATAATATTTTGATGGTTTTCAGGAGCAACAGCTTTATGAGTTTTTCCAGGGGTGCAAACTTTCCTTTGTTCTTTTGGTTAAGCATTTTCACGTGAAGTTTTAGTAGACTTTGAAGTGCCTGGCACTAATGTTTGCCGGCGTTGTCAAGTTGTGTGTGCTACACAATACTGTACCTGGCAGGAAAAATGCTATTTAAAATAAATTTCAATAGCGTTTGCATTAATTTCAACTCAAACGCTTGGATATGAGGATTCTATGATAACATCACACTTGGCCTTTTTCTAGCAAGAGAGAGCTAGCTAATCAGGGATTCTATCTTTTCTTCTGTCTAGAAACTTAGAAAAACCAAATCCCCCCCCCGTCCCCCCCTCCCCCGAGGTCTCCTTTGCAGGATCGGCTTTGCAGCTAACTCCCACCCGACCTGTGGCTGGGCATGGCCTCCATGAACCTCCCACAAGTGGTCCTTGTGGTCCTCTCTGGCTGAGTAGAATGGAGAAAGGCTTTATGGCAAATTTGAGAGCCAAATGCCATGAAATGGAAGGACTTTAGTTCCCTAAATCCCTTCTTTGAGTATAGCTCCCTGGAAAAGCTGTTCAGTCAAGATCACTCATGCTGTTGCTTTATACTGTAATGAGTTGAGAAGGGGTTGAGTGGAGGTTGAGTAGGGGTGAGCGGTGAAGTGGTTAAGGCACTGAAATTTCAGGATTGACTTCCTCCAGCAGCCAGTATTAGTCTCCTCCAGTGACACTGTCCTGTGCAATTATTTCAGTCTGTAGCTTAAAAAAAGGCCATTTTATTGATTGCTATCTGACCTTCCCTGAACAAAGAACAAATAAAAAAAATTTGAGTAAAAGAGAATAAGATTTAATGATAAAAATGCCTGGTTGGTTCTTACAGAAAATTAAGTTGTAGATGTCTGTCAGTGGGTGGGAGGGGTTTCTTCCTTTTAGTCATCTTTGCAAACCAAGCAAGGTCTGTATGAGTTTTCCGTAAACATCACTGGCCTCATAGCTGCACCTGTCTGACGGTGCCTAAAGAACGTGAAATAATCTTACTTTGCGAATCTCCTCATTTTTCCCTTGCAATGTCACAATGCACTTTTATTCAGAATGGATACAAGATGAAATGTTAAAATCAATAAATAGATTATAGGACTCAGGGTCTCTTTTAATGCATTATAGGGATAGGACAGGTTTTTTTTTTTTTTTAAGTACATCTTTTCCTTAAAATTGAAATCACTTTTAATTAGGACACAAAGCATGTCAAACAATATAAACCGTGTCATGTACATTTCATCGTGTCCCATAAAACAAAGACTGTGCACCGCATTATCTAATTATCTTAGACCTTATTCATCTTCTCCTGTGACTCTGCAACTAGCAGTGGATACATTTCAAGAAGTTTTCTTTCTGAGATTACTAAGAATCTCAGGGTGGGAGGCAATTTCATTGTGTGGAAGCTGAGGAATTATTCCGTAAGGCCTGTTCCTTCCAACTCCAGAGCCTTCTGGTCTTGTCATGGACACTCAGGCATTAGCAAGCAAAGTCCAAAATTTCGAGGCATGATGGATAGCAGAATATGTGTTCACAGACATTGCAGTAGAGCCAGGCTGTGGGGAACTGGATTTTGGAATAGGCATCAGGATACAGTTAATGTAGATTCAGGCATGAGAAATTGTCCTGTCATATCACTCTTCTGTCCCGGGATACTGTGTGCCTTGTGTCTATGTGGTGGCTAGAGAGTTTCTTCTTTTTTGATGAATAGATATTATAATGCTGTCCAGATTAAGTCAGCCCTGACAACTACAAATGAGGCTAGGATCCTAAAAATTTGTCTGGAAGTGTCAAAAGAATGAAAAATCAGAAGTTTGTCCTTCATCTGACTAGGCATCTCTAGTATCACAATCTGACGACATTAATTCTACTCTTTGATGTTTACACTGAAAATAAAATGTATTTTAAACAGTGTAAACCACCTGATTCCAAACTGGTGTGCATGCAGATGAGAACCACCTAGGAATCTGGTAAAACTTTAGAACCATACGGCCAGGAACCAAACAGCCCAGAACAAGTATTTCATTATCTCTAAAGCTGCTTTAGGGCTTTCAGAATATTTTTTGGAATCTCCAGGAGAATTTAATATGCAGACAGGTCTTAAAACCACTCACAGCTAAGAATTCTGGTGATGATAGAGGTTACCATGCCAACTTCTCAACAGAAGTGCTAACTTGTATATATTAGAAAATATTCTGAGAAAAATATTATTTTAATTCAAAGGTGATAGAAGTTAAAGATATGTAACAAAGAAAACACAGAGAGCATGGAAATTAAAGTTACTTATAATCTCACCAACTGAAGACAACTGTGGTAAACAGACTGATTTTCTAGGTATTTTCTTTTTTTTTTTTGGCCAGGGCTGGGTTTGAACCCGCCACCTCCGGCATATGGAACCAGTGCCCTACCCTTTTGAGCCACAGGCACTGCCCTAATTTTCTAGGTATTTTCAATCAGTCTAATTACTAATAAGGACATAGGAGTGTAAATGTGTGTAGGGAAAACAGAAATGCCTTACTGTTATTCTATCTTGTGGGCTTTTTCTTTTATTTAACAGTATACAGAACACACAGTTCCACGCTGCTTTACATGCCCCCTTTCTGCAGTTCTTTCCAACACTCTTCTGGACCAGGACACCAGTTCCTTTTCTATAATTATTTTTCTTTTATCTTCTCTTAAGACCAGATGCTTTGGGAGCTTTAAAAAAAGTTTAGATGATTCTTAAGTGTATTTGTTTGCATAAGTGAAAGTGAATCATTTTCCCTCAGATGAAATCAGAAATTTAGCAAAGAAAGTGGTTCTTAAAATTAGCTATACCAAAAGTATCAGGCTGGACAGTTAAAAGACCCCCTAGGACTTTATTCCCCAGGTTTATTTAGTAGGTCGGGGATGGAGCCCCAGAATTTGTAGTCTAACAATCCCAGGTAATGTCAATGCTGTTAATTAGCAACGACTTACTTTCCGTTTTTCTCCCTTCCCTTCCCTTCCCTTCCCTTCCCTTCCCTTCCCTTCCCTTCCCTTCCCTTCCCT